>NC_068417.1:7911758-8211758 GCF_023724105.1 Carassius gibelio | reverse complement strand
TCATCTAGACTTTGAAATCACATTCACAGAACCATATATATAACTTTAATAACACTTTACAATAATATTTCATTCATAAACATTAACTATGTTAACATGAACAATAATTATTTTAAGATAATTAACAATAATTAGGTTAAGACTTGACCATTGGACAAAAAATGGTGACTGGGTCACGGGGGCAGAAGAAAAAAAAAACAGTGAAGAAATGACAAAAAGAATTGCAAAAGAATTAAGAATTAATGTGAAGATTAATTTTTAGTCAATTCTGCAAGACAGACCTTTCAGGATAGGAGATGGAATAAAAAATAAGCTCCTAAATCTAATGCCAGATTCTGGAAGATATATTCCTCAAAGTGTCGTAAAAGAGTCACTCAGAACCCATCTGTTCATAAAGCCTATATATAAAGTCTCAATATATAGTATTTCACAATACTTCATGCTATTCTAATTAAGTCATTTTTGGGATCTTTTAAGTCTCTCAGAACCTGACACCTTGTAATTCTGGAGACTCCAGGAAAGTTGCAGCTCTGAAAAATTGTGGTACTGTAGACTAAATGCTCCCTGATAGTTTTATATCTAATTCTTCACTTTAATTATTAATTATTTTCCAGTTAATGTGTTTCTGTTCTTCTCCACTTGTTTTTTTTCTGACCCCTGTGACCCAGTAAGCATTTTGCTGTCCAGTGGTCATGTCTTAACTCTGCAATTACTGTACTGTACTTATTTTAAATATTTCTCATGGGGATCTAATAATTTTGGATTTTCAGCTCATTTTTTGGCTCATTTTATCAGTAATGGAAAAATGCCTAATAATTCTTCACACCTGAATATAAGGAGTTTTTTTTCTTTTCCAGTCTTCATTGTCAACTACGTATATATCACACTCGTTGCCTTCTCTAGTGCAGCTCAACCAATTTACATCCCATTCGTCCGTATTTGTGATATCACAAATTCTGGAAAATATTTGTTGTAGTCCAAACAAGTTGTTCTTTGTTATTTTCTAAAATGTGATTTTTGTTAAATAAAATTTCTCCTATTGAATTGGACTTTGAGCTTTGAATCTTTGCAGAACTTTTTTATGCTGAAACAACAACATTACAGACTAACTAAAGTTGAAAGTGTGAAACAGCATAATAGCACTCCTTTCATAGGCATTATTAAGTATTTAATAAATACAGCTATAAATGTTTTGTTCTTGAGCACATCTATAAAGTTCAATCATTGTATTTTCATACTTTTTTAAGGATCTTTTTATCATTTATAAATTAAGTTATTTACAAAAATGAAATATAAACAAATGCAATATATATATATATATATATATATATATATATATATATATATATATATATATATATATATATATATATATAATGTACTGGCTTTCCTATGCCGTTGCCATTGATAATAGGAGTAAGCAAGTTTAGAACACCTACAAACAAGAGTCCAAGCAGACGGATGTAGATGCATAACTCTTAAGTTCAGATAAATGTCATGTCATGTCACAGGATGTCGTAGGTCAGTATCAAATGAGTTTGAAATTATTATTTGCAGTACAAATAAGGATTCTTAGGATGTTTTTAAATCCCTAAAACTGTCAGAAAAGGATAAGGCCTAAGATATTTCTTAGGCTGTAATTAAAGGGGAAAAAAAACACCACCATTGGCAACAACAAAAACAATAAACATTTAAAATACTGATTTTTCCCCCCGATGATTAAAGAGATGATTAGGTCTCTCTCTCTCTCTGTCTCTCTCTCTGCCAGATAGCCCCTCCCCTCCCTACAATTCACACACACTGTCAGTCACCAAAAATTCAGTCAGTCACCAACCCCCTCACACTCCCCCTCCCTCTCCCTCTCCCCCTACCTTCCCTCACACAGACAGAGTGGCCAGAGTGAGATCATGTCAGTTAAGAAGTCTGACAGTTTTTTAATTTTCTGTTGTCCATACAGTGTTGTAAAGTCATGAAACTATGCAAATTTCCTCAGAATGATTTGATCTCTGTATGAAAAAATGCTTTGAAATGTTTGGAAGCTGCAATTTAAAAATACAAGCCAATTAATGATTCCCTTTTCACTGTCATTTCAAAAAATCACCACGACAAAACCGTTCAAGCTAACCAAAATCCATTCGCAATTTAAGTTCCTCAATGTTTTTGCAACATGTAGACAAAGTTTGGTGTATGCATTAATTCACAAAATAATTTTCCCAAAAATCCATATTTAAATCAAAATAGCGGACTTCCTGTTGGTTGTAGCTTATGACTGTGAATTAGAAAGTTGTCCGTCTTGATAAGAACAATTTATGTACCAAGTTTGGAACAATTTAATTATAGCTGTATTTATAAAATGCTTACTAAAATATAAATTTTGGGAGAAGTCTATATAAAGCATGAACTGACTATTTACTAATGCTTAGCTAAGGAGTGCAGCTATTATGAAGTGTTACCAATGCATTTACTAATAGTAACAATTGAGACATTATTTTAAAGTGTTACCAAATCCTTAAATAATTTAAAAGTGTTTTGTTATGATTTCATTAACCTATAAGCATTTGTGAAATAGTTCTGCTTGCATCACAGCTTAGTCTTCATCTCTGAGCTGAACAGGTTTACTGTTACATCCATGAGATTATGTAAATTGAAATAAATGTCATGTCACAGGGTTTCAGAGGTCAGTATCAAATGAGTTTGAAATTCTAATTTGCAGCACAAGTATTTTTAGATTTTTTTTTTAATCCCTGAAACTGTCTGAAAAGGATAAGGCCTAAGAGATTTCTTAAGCTGTAATGAAAACAGCACAATTAGCAACAAC
This sequence comes from Carassius gibelio, assembly GCF_023724105.1. NCBI lineage: Eukaryota > Metazoa > Chordata > Actinopteri > Cypriniformes > Cyprinidae > Carassius > Carassius gibelio. The sequence goes on along the minus strand of NC_068417.1, from coordinate 8,208,940 downwards.
AACAAAAAAATAACAATTTAAAATATTCACCAGTTTTTTTCTGGTGATTAAAGAGATGTTTAAGTCTCTCTCTCTCTCTCTCTCTCTCTCTCTCTCTGTCTGTCTGTCTGCCACTCAGCTCACACCCCTCCCCCACTCACACACACACACACAGACACACAGTCAGCACACATAAGCCCCTTTCACACTGCACGTCGGACCCGCAATATTCCCGTAACATTGCCTGGTCGCCTTCTGTGTGAAAGCAACCACGTCCCGGAATTGATTACCGAATCGAACCCGGGTCGGGGACATAGTAACATTGCGGTAATCGATCCGGAACGAGCGCTGTGTGAACAAAAGCCAGATCTAATTCGGTATCGAAGTGATGACGCGCGTTATCGCGCGACTCTTTTACCGCCTGTTTTGAAGGAAGATCAACATTCGCGACGAAAGCATATGTGCAAACTGTAATGAAGCAGAGATCAGTTAGTTCCTCACTTTCCGCGCTGACGCAGAGATCGTTTGCTTGCTTCAGTTAAAGTATAACGTGCCTAGCGTTGTCGACTCGTACATTACACGTCACGCGCTGATGTCACGTGTCGTTACGGGATCTTCAGGGGTTGTGTGTGAAAGCACGCACATATACCGGGTCATCACTGGCAGTGTGAAAGTGCCAAATCTAGCGACCAGGGAACAATTACAGGAACACTTACCCCCTGTATTTGCCGGAATGGCAGTGTGAAAGGGGCTATACATTCCTCACACAGAGTGAGATCAGATGTCTGACAGTTTTTTAATTTTCTTTTAATCATAAAATGCTGTAAAGTCATGAAACTATGCATATTTCCTCAGAATCACTGGTTTTCTAAATTAAAAATGTTTTTTAAAGGTTTGGAAGCTGCAATTTAAAAATACAAGACGATTAATGTTTCACTTTTTACTGTTATTTCAAAAAATCACCATGCCAAAACCGTTCAAGCTATCCAAAATTCATTCGCAATTTAAGTTCCTCAATGTTTTTTCTTCATGTAGACAAAGTTTGGTGTGTATAGTTTACTTCCCCTGTGAGGAGTATGCATTAATTCACAAAATAATATTCTCAAAAATCCATATTCAAGTCAAAATAGCCAACTTCCTGTTGGTTGTAGCTTATGACTGTGAATTAGAAAGTTGTCCGTCTTGATAAGTACAATTTATGTACCAAGTTTGGTGTCTGTAGCTAAAACTAATCCCCCCACTTTTGACAAAAGGTGGCGCTATAGAGTGCCTCTTCCACGCCCTTTTAAAAGCTTTGGCCATGGTCTAGCTATCTTTAATACTGATATCTGTTTCGAGTTTCATGTAAATCTGAGGTTGTTATCTGCCTAAAAATCACCAGAACAGAACATTCAAGTTTCACACGTTGCCATGGCAACAATATTTGGTAAAAAGATTCCCACAACAGATTTTCTTCGGCCTTGTTTTGTCATTATTCTGATGAAGTTTGAAGCAAATCAAGTAAAAATAAGATGCTGAATTCAAAGTATTTTGAAAATGATTCACTTCCTGCTGCCAGTTGGTGGAGCTATAACTTTGACTCCTAATAGTCACATATATATGATCGGTATCATACAATGAACAAACCAATTAAGTTTGATCATTTCCTGTTTCTCATTTCTTGCCATAATTTCAACGCCTCACCACGGGCAAACCGTTCGAGATATCAAAAATCTCTTCGCAATTTAGCATCCCCAATGTCTTGAGATCGTGTTCACCGAGTTTTGTGGTGAACGGGTGGAGTTCCTCAGAGGAGTATATCAAATTCCAGAGCATGTGTTTTTCATAAAACCCTAAATAGCCAACTTCCTGTTGGGCGGAGCTTATGACATGCAGTGTGAAAGTTGTTTGGCTTGATGAGTTATATATATATGTACCAAGTTTCATATGTATAGGTGCAAGTATGCATGATATATGGCCCTCAGTACTACAGGGGGCGCTGTAGAGCCCCTGTGCCACGCCCCTGTATCAGACTCTGCCCGGCCCTAATGGCCGCAGGTTCCAAGGTGTGTGCCAATTTTCAAGAGTTTTTGAGCATGTTAAGGACCCCAAAAGCCCCCGAAACCTTGGAAAAAAATTAGAAGAATAAAGAAAAAAATAAAAATAATCCTAAGGAAAACAATGGGGCTCTCGCCCTCCAGGCTTGAGCCCTAATGATAACTGTAATAACATCCACACCCATGAACCATAACTATAATAACTGTATTAACAACTTTATCAGTGTCCACACCGACGGACAATAACCATAATGATAACTGTATTGACAACTTTATTAGTAGTAACTGTACTGATAAAGTCTCAGTTACGTACATAACCATTGTTCCCTGATGGAGGGAACGGAAATGTTATGTATAATGAGATATGGGGTATCGCTTTGGAGGGACTTGCTCAGTGTCATGCTTGCTGCGCCATTCCCCCTAACATGGGGATGCGAGCGCCTTTCTTCTTCCAGTAGAGTTCCCCGGTTGGCATATCCTGGACGAACACCCTCGGCGGTCAGACTTGGTGGAGCAGTCTGTCGCCGGGCCCAGTAGTGGTGTTAGCATGCCCGGAGTCTCTGTCAGCCCCTGTACTGGGCTAGGTGTCCATATGGCTTGATTCCCAATGGGTAATCTCATATGTGTATTTTTCCACTGTGAGGCTTCCCTCTTGGTAAACTGTCATCCCTTGACAGACCCACTCTGTCAGTCTCTTCTGGCAGATGTTCCATCCCTACTCCAAGGTAGGACCTGCCTCAAAGACACATTAAGTATGTAGTACTGCCCCCTGGTTCAGTCCATATCAATATCTCCATGTCACCTCCCGACTGGTGGGATGTGGTCTCCATAGTGACCTTTTCCTAAGGCTCGCTTCCCCATCGTTCTGTCAAGCTGAATGAACAAATAGGAATGATTCGATGCAATCTTTTACTGAAGGTCGAAATCCCTTCCAAAAACGTTTTGGTCGACGGAACAGCAGCATGGCCTTCTCCAGCAGCAATGTATTCACCCTTTTGGTTCCCTTTCGGTACCAAGGTCAGTGAATTTGCACTGGGACTTTGGGAACGTTACGACCTTAAGCGTAGCTTTTGTGACGCCGTTGCTTGTCGACAATTGCAGCGCCACAGGGTTGTGACAGTGTTCAAGTTGTGGCGTTTTCCATAGGACATCATATGTCATTCGACATAACTCGTAGTGACTGACAGATAGGGAATGTCTGGGTTACGTACACCACCCTCGTTCCCTGATAGAGGGAACGGAGACGTTATGTCCCCATGCCACAACCTTGAACCATTCGCTGTTGCCGGGACACGTTCTCGGCTCCTCAGCATAAAACCTATACTATAGGTTTACTTATACCTAACTATATATAACCGTAGACATGGAAAGTGGCTCAGGTATGTTAAATCCAATTTTCATTGCCGTTTTCTCTTAAACTCAGAGATGATTGGCCTCCTAAGTGAGACCCCATATGTTGTTCGGCATAACTCGTAGTGACCGACAGATAGGGAACTGTATTAGTGTCCACACTGACGGACAAAAACCATAATAAATATTCGTTTTCACACTGATGGACAATAACCATAATGATAACTGTATTGATAACTGTATTACTGTCCACACTGAAGGACAATAACAATAATGATAACTGTATTGATAACTGTATTTATGTCCCCACAGACGGACAATAACCATAATGATAATTGTATTGATAACTGTATTAGTGTCCACACAGATGGACAATAACTATAATGCTGACAATATTGGTGTCCACAACAACAAATAATAACAATATCAGTATCCATACCAGTGAACATAAAACTATAACAATAATTAAATAGCTTAGTTAAACTTAGTTAGTTTCTAAGCACACTGCAGTTGTTTCATTTGCTGCTAAAATCTTTAAAGCCAAAAGGATTTTAATTGACTGAATAGTTTTTATCTTTCATCAGCTGTAAAAAAAAAAAAATCACTCTGAAAGGTCGTTTTCCAACAAAATCATTATTCCTTTTTGTCAGTATAGTTTGGATGTGACTTTTAATATTCTTACAGTTATATTTATGGTGAAAACAGGCCTCAGTGTTCTTCTATTTTCTTCCCACAGACTTTCTCGCATGTTGTGGTTCTACAGAAGCTGTGATCCGATTGGTCATCTCTGCTCTGGTGGGCGTGGCTACGATCACTGCAGTGATTTATGACATCAGATCTTACAGAGTTCAATAAGCCAGGAATATGAGGACACCATGGCAGCATTCCACTTCAGAACTTACAGTGGACTGAATTGAAATGTCCTAAGCCCTTGGTCACTTGGAATCTGCAATGGAGTTGATTTATTAGTTAACATTTTTTTTTCTTACAAATTAGATTGATGAGGGAGTAAATTAAACTGGTGATGTCACAAACTTGTTGCATTGTGATTTATGGAGCTGCCTTATGTGTTGAGGGTTTATCCGTATAAACTTCCCTCGTCCACTTTATGAAGTGGAACTTACCCCAGGAGATTTCTGATCTTACCTTATGATTAGTGATTTAAAATGACTGTCAAATCCCATTGCTTGTAAATGCTTTGTGTGTATTATAGTCACAGCTGAGTCTAGGTGAAATTATGAGCTAACTCATTTCACTAGTGGGGCGGGGCCGAGAGATGTGGGAACGAGCGAGGCCGGTAGAGTGATTGGGAAATCCGCGACACCTGCGCCCCACCGCTGGTCTCGAGTCCCACAGAGGAGATGGAAGTATATAAAACTGGAGTGACGATAGTGAAGGACGAGAGAGGACCAGGCCTGGGCCTTATTGTGATGTTTTGGTTTTATTCATCCGTGAGGGGCTGGTGCGCTGTTTTGTGTTTATTTTGGATTATTAAAGTTTCGTTTTGTTTGTCCGCCGGTTCCCGCCTCCTTCTTCCGGATGAATATAAAGGTTTAATCCGTTACAGTAATATATTAGTATAAAGTGCCCTCCACTATTATTGGCACTGTAAAGGTGGCTATGAAAATAAATCTGCATTGTTTATCCTTTTGATCATTCATTCAAAACATCTCAAAATTCTAAGCTTTTTAATGATATATGTATAGTGTCACAAAACGTTTTTATTTCAGATAAATGCAGATCTTTGGATCTTTCTTACTGCTTAAAAATTTTTGATGTAGTGTTTTTATGGATAAAAATAAAACGTCAGGTCAGACAATATCGTGTCTTTTTACATTTAAATATAGCTTTATCCGCATTGGCTCATGGAAACATCTATGAACACACTTGACTCGGCCCAAATATCTCTGGGAATGATTATACGTTTTAATTAAAAATGCTCCTCCTCGTATGGATGTGATCATTTTTCGGATCAGCAAAAAAAAAAAAAAAGGCCAAGACAAATAAACATACATTTTGTCTTTTTTATTAACATTAAATTATTAAATTAAAATATATGAAATCAACTTAACGTGCACATGGCATAATATCTTCTTTTTAACATAATAGCCGGACTTCTCATCTCCCAGTCTTCTGTGATGGTGAGCAGTTCTCCGTCCCCCTGGACATCCTACCTTCTGTCATGAGCGCAACAGGATGCTCGGGATAGTTCATCCACAACTTTTTTCTTCTCCTGTTCATAAAGATCTGGCACAATCTTTTCGCTGAAGTGGGTGCGCGACGGGATGTCGTAACGTGGTCCAAGCTCCTCCGTTCCTCCGCTCTCCATGACCACTGAGTGTGGACTGAACATGCGCAACTTTTTTTTTTTTCTTCATAAATCAATCCGAGGGTCATGTGTGTGCTGAACCGAAGATATTGATCCGAACGGATCACGGATCAATGATGATTCATTGCACCACTACTATAGTGTCATTTGAAAACATTGCAGTTGCGTTTTAAAATACAACAACGAGCACCACTAAAACATTTAAAGAGGCGCATTCAGCCGTCTTCTTGACAGGAAACAGTCAACAAAGTAAAATTATCTACAACGTATGGCACTATAAGGCATTATAAATGGAAGAATAAAAAATGGATTTAAAAACAATAAAAATGGGATCAGAAAATAAATGTCAGTTCATAAATCTTACTTCCAGAATGAGAATATCTTAAACATGTTTAAAAAAAAAAAAACATTTACTATTAAACTCTGCAGTTGTGAAAAACTCCTTCCACACAAAGAGCATGAATGTGTCTTTTCCTTCGTATGAACTTTCAGGTGTGAATCCCACAAACATGTTACAGTTGAAACTGCTGGTCTTGCAGATGAACTTTATTCATGTGGACTTAAGATGATGTTTCTTTGTTAGGACAGATTTATACAGAAGAGATTTTATTGCTTGACGCTTTATTTTGTTATGTTTGGTGAGGATGAGTCATCAGAGCTGAAAGTGCTGGATCTGAAGATGATCTATCTCCAGTGTGGATCCTCTCATGTATTTTCAGGGATCCTGATCGACTAAATCTCTTTTCGCACTGTGAACACTTGTAAGGTTTCTCTCCAGTGTGGATCCTCTCATGTGTTTTCAGGGATCCTGATCGACTAAATCTCTTTTCGCACTGTGAACACTTGTAAGGTTTCTCTCCAGTGTGAATCCTCTCATGTGTTTTCAGATATCCTAAGTGACTGAATCTCTTGTCACAGTGTGAACACTTGTAAGGTTTCTCTCCAGTGTGGATCCTCTCATGTATTTTCAGGGATCCTAACTGACTGAATCTCTTGTCACAGTGTGAACACTTGTAAGGTTTCTCTCCAGTGTGGATCCTCTCGTGCTGTTTCAAATTTTCAGCTGTAATAAAAGTCTTCTCACACTCAAAGCACATATATTCTCTCACACCAGTGTGTCTCTTCTGATGAACTTTTAAATGCTGCAGTTGTGAAAAACTCTTTCCACATAAAGCACATGAATGTGGTTTCTCCTTTGAATGAACTTTCAGGTGACTCTTCAGTGATGAGGCCCACAAAAATGTTTTTCCACACTGATTACATTCATAAGGTTTCTCTCCAGTGTGAATTTTCATGTGATCCTTTAGGGTTGATGATTGTGTGAAACTCTTCTCGCACTGATCACAAGGGAAAGGTTTCTCTCCAGAGTGGATGTTCATGTGAATCTCAAGACTATATTTGTTTGTCAAACTCTTTCCACACTGATCACATGTGTAAGGTTTCTCTCCAGTATGGATCCTCTCATGTTTTGTCAGGGATCCTGTCCGACCGAATCTCTCGTCACAGTGTGAACACTTGTAAGGTTTCTCTTCAGTGTGGATCCTCTCATGTTTTGTCAGGGATCCTGTCCGACCGAATCTCTCGTCACAGTGTGAACACTTGTAAGGTTTCTCTCCAGTATGAATCCTCTCATGTTTTGTCAGGGGTCCTGTCTGACTGAATCTCTTGTCACAGTGTGAACACTTGTAAGGTTTCTCTCCAGTGTGGATCCTCTCATGTACTTTCTGGTCTCCTAACCGACTGAATCTCTTGTCGCAGTGTGAACACTTGTAAGGTTTCTCTCCAGTGTGGATCCTCTCATGTGTTTCCAGATATCCTAACCGACTGAATCTCTTGTCACATTGTGAACACTCGAAAGTTTTCTCTCCAGTGTGGATCATCTCATGTTTTCTCTGAGTTGCTAACTGACTGAATCTCTTGTCACAGTGTGAACACTTGTAAGGTTTCTCTCCAGTGTGGATCCTCTCGTGATGTTTCAAATGTTCAGCTCTAATAAAAGTCTTCTCACACTCAAAGCACATATATTCTCTCACACCAGTGTGTATCTTCTGATGTACTTTTAAACTCTGCAGACGTGAAAAACACTTTCCACATAAAGCACATGAATGTGGTTTCTCCTTTGAATGAACTTTCAGGTGACCCTTCAGTGATGAGGCCCACAAAAATGTTTTTCCACACTGATCACATTCAAAAGGTTTCTCTCCAGTGTGAATTTTCATGTGATCCTTTAGGGTTGATGATTGTGTGAAACACTTCCCGCACTGATCACAAGGGAACTGTTTCTGTCCAGTGTGGATCCTCATGTGAATCTCAAGACTATATTTGTTTGTCAAACTCCTTCCACACTGAGTGCAGGTGAAAGATTTCTTGTCTCTTCTCTTCTTTAAATCTTTCTGTTTGGTTTGAGAGCGTTCTTCATCCTCCTCGTTTTCTTCGACCAACTCTGAAAATGAAGCATATAAAAAAAATTTTTTTACTGTGAAATGTAAAAGAAAGAAATAAAAGCCATGAAAGTGAACCCTGCTGTTTTATTATTATATCTATTCTTGTAACTATAACTTAATAATTATTGAACATTTTTAAACAATAGAGGCACGTGACAGTAAATATTCTTGATTAACTACACAATTATCTAACATGACTTGTGTTAAAAATAAAATCAATAAAAAGTGACATGACATACAGCCAAGTGTGGTGACCTATACTGCTCTGCATTTAACCCATCCAAAGTGAACACACACAACAGTGCGGGGCTCTGAACCGGTTCAAGGAACGAAAACCAGAAACATACGAAATTTGGACAGGAACAGAAACAAAATAAAATTTTAGAGTTCCGAACAGAATTGAATATTCAAAATGGACATTAACGGGATAATAGTGTTATTTCATCGTTCCATTTAATATTTGAAATTTGCTGTCAATGAATCACGAATTCCAGTAGTACGGCATATGCAAATGTGACGCTGAAGCCAGCAATTGAAATGTCCGCTCAGCTGTGAACTCATCATAGGCGAGTCGTGATCGTGTGAGATGAATTCAACAGATCACACACCTGCAGCACTTCTGTGAATGGAGAAAACTGAAAAACTAACCCCTATAGGCTTACACAAAAAGGAATATAGGCATATACACTAAATATATTTCACTTAAATCCTATTGAAGGATTAACGAAACGAAAGAGAGAGTGTGCTAAATTACGATTCATTGTGACACGTTCCAAAGTTTTCGGAAAAGGAAAACGAAACTGCAGAGAGAAGTTGACTTTATTTTGCAAAAGCTTTACAGTTTTAATTATTTTGCAAAAGCTGACAGCTTTGAATAATGTCTTGCTTCTATATAACCAATTAGCTTTGGTATGACCATCGCGCTGACACAACATCATTTTGCTTTATTTTATTTTGTTAATGTACAGGCTTTAATAGAGTTTAAGAAATAAATAAAAAGTTAGACTACTCCGTTGAACAACATGACAGAGTGACGCGCCTCAATGTGCTGATAAAGCTGATTTGAAGGATGATGTTTTATGTAGATAAAAGTACAAACACTAGCCTATATAATAAACAATATTTTAGGATCCAGATACGTCTGGAACATGGAAACATTTGGATCCGTCCCAGATGAGAGATGCACTCATCTTTTTGTGAGTGAGGGCTCCCTGAAGGGATAAAATAGTCTTGAGGGCTACTTGTTTGTTATAGGCACATGCACGCACGCACACACACACAAAGTTTCAAGTTTTGAAAAATACAACAACAAACAGTAATATTGTTAAATATTATGACAATTGAATTTATACGTTTCTTTTGTCCTAAAAATAGGCTGAAGGGGGTGGGGATCGTCTTATATTCGCGATATACCCTAGACAAAATCACGGGGGGAAAGGCAGAAAGAACAACGGCATAAATATGAAATAGTGACTGAATGATTTCGGCTATACTTGCATGTAAAATTAGAAAAGCAACATAATATCTGTGTTTAACTAAATTAAATGCTGCTCCTCTGCCGCGCGAGACGTCGAGAGAACAAGAGAGGTGCGCGCACGAGACGCAGAGAGAGAAAGACGGAGACAGTGTTGCCAGATTGGAAATGTCCAAGTATCGTACCAGAAGTTCAAAATTATCGTATTTGGAAGAAAATTTTCGTACACGAGTCAAAATAGTTATCTATTCTAAACCAACAACATTTTGACACTACCTGCAAATTACCAAGATAACAAGGCGTATTGTTGGACGGAAGCAGTGAGACCAAATACTATCCCAGTGACTGTCTGCGTCGCAGTGCATATTTAAACATATTAAAATGATTTTTAACACTTGCTTTGTCGTGTCCGGTGAAGAAGGAATTTAGCTGTTTCTGCGTGGTGCAGTTAACTCCACATCTGAGCCGCTAAAAAGTAGTAAACGTCATCTGACGAGGTAGTAAATTTTCGAAGCCCCATCTAACTGGGTCTATATCATGAGTGTCCAAACTACAGTCCAGTTTTTATTGGCCCGCAGCCAGGGTCCGAAATTAACACCCGCCAAGCGCCAAGTACGCAAGTTAGATTTTCTGTTTGGCGAGTAAATCTCAAAAGGCTATCTGCCACACTGGCGGGTGAATGTTCATCATACCAAAATAGTAATAAAAAAAATTACAATTGCCTTGTGTAATGTTATAATGCCTGGAAATTAGTTCAAAACTCCTGCGAATCTAGAGCGAGTGAGCGAGCAAAAGTACGCAAGCAAACCGTGTAGCAAGCGCACGGCAGATAAGAAGAGACCTTGCATATGTGTGTGTGTCTGTCTCTCTCTCTCTCTCTCTCTCTCTCTCTCTCTCTCTCTCTCTCATGCAGTGGTGATGCGCAGTGTTGGGCAGTAGTGTCGCTACAAGCAGCGAAGCTACTAGTTTAACTACATTTCTCAGTTGCTTGGTCGTAGCTTCGCTGCTTTCTGAATCAAATAGCTTTTCAGTAGCAAAGTTTTTTTTTTTTTTTTACCAAGTAGTGCGGTAGCTTCCACACAAGCTACATTTTCGCAAGCATTTCTAAAGCGCAAACTCAAATCGGGAAATACAACTGCTAAAATCGCTGATCCTGGATCAGTAGTGATGCGACGGCGCTACTTCATCTTGTTCGTGTTTACGGTGGATAGCAACCAACCATCTCTATGATGCATTACCGCCACCTTCTGCTCCGGATGGTACTACTCCTTGGCCAGTCTCGCAAAAAATTATTTGATGAAATGATGGCATAGGATGAGGTCGGAGAACAGTTAATCCCGAGGAGTGAGTCGCCGTGGCTGTACCTCGACAAGTACATGACACTGACCGAGATAACAGAGAGAAAATATGTTTTCAGATGCTGCTTGTAAAAATTATCAGGGTCCAGCCTGGCCATTTTTTTTTGTACTGTTTGGAGGTCTTGCATTTTGTTCTGCAAAGGCCTACAGTATATTAAGCATGTCCATGCAACAGGTGCATACACTTACTTGTGCCCACGTTGTTAATTACATGTATTTTGATTGTTTTTGTTGCCAAATTGATAAGGAACACAAAAAACTATTAAAACTAAACAATTACACCTGCCTATCTGTTTGACTGACAGTTTTGAGCACTGCGATAGCATTGACTTGTAATGAAACGTGTTCAACATAAAATTTTTATTTTAAAAGTAGCTTAGATGTAGCAAGCTACTGTTGATGTAGCTTAGCTTGCTACATTTCCCAGGGGGGTAGCTTCAGTGTAGTGAAGCTTCATTTATTGTAGAGTAACTGGTAGCTTAGCTCACTAGTACATTTTCCAAGTAGCTTGCCCAACATTGGTGACGCGTTCATATAAACGGCACCTAAACGCTGTAAAAAAAATATTATGTCATATGACATTTACAGTATTGTTCAAAATAATAGCAGTACAATGTGACTAACCAGAATAATCAAGGTTTTTAGTATATTTTTTATTGCTACGTGGCAAACAAGTTACCAGTAGGTTCAGTAGATTGTCAGAAAACAAACAAGACCCAGCATTCATGATATGCACGCTCTTAAGGCTGTGCAATTGGGCAATTAGTTGAAAGGGGTGTGTTCAAAAAAATAGCAGTGTCTACCTTTGACTGTACAAACTCAAAACTATTTTGTACAAACATTTTTTTTTTCTGGGATTTAGCAATCCTGTGAATCACTAAACTAATATTTAGTTGTATGACCACAGTTTTTTAAAACTGCTTGACATCTGTGTGGCATGGAGTCAACCAACTTGTGGCACCTCTCAGCTGTTATTCCACTCCATGATTCTTTAACATAATTCCACAATTCATTCACATTTCTTGGTTTTGCTTCAGAAACAGCATTTTTGATATCACCCCACAAGTTCTCAATTGGATTAAGATCTGGAGATTGGGCTGGCCACTCCATAACATTAATTTTGTTGGTTTGGAACCAAGACTTTGCCCGTTTACTAGTGTGTTTTGGGTCATTATCTTGTTGAAACAACCATTTCAAGGGCATGTCCTCTTCAGCATAGGGCAACATGACCTCTTCAAGTATTTTAACATATGCAAACTGATCCATGATCCCTGGTATGCGATAAATAGGCCCAACACCATAGTAGGAGAAACATGCCCATATCATGATGCTTGCACCTCCATGCTTCACTGTCTTCACTGTGTACTGTGGCTTGAATTCAGAGTTTGGGGGTCGTCTCACAAACTGCCTGTGGCCCTTGGACCCAAAAAGAACAATTTTACTCTCATCAGTCCACAAAATGTTCCTCCATTTCTCTTTAGGCCAGTTGATGTGTTCTTTGGCAAATTGTAACCTCTTCTGCACATGCCTTTTTTTTAACAGAGGGACTTTGCGGGGGATTCTTGAAAATAGATTAGCTTCACACAGACGTCTTCTAACTGTCACAGTACTTACAGGTAACTCCAGACTGTCTTTGATCATCCTGGAGGTGATCATTGGCTGAGCCTTTGCCATTCTGGTTATTCTTCTATCCATTTTGATGGTTGTCTTCCGTTTTCTTCCACGTCTCTCTGGTTTTGCTCTCCATTTTAAGGCATTGGAGATCATTTTAGCTGAACAGCCTATCATTTTTTGCACCTCTTTATAGGTTTTCCCCTCTCTAATCAACTTTTTAATCAAAGTACGCTGTTCTTCTGAACAATGTCTTGAACGACCCATTTTCCTCAGCTTTCAAATGCATGTTCAACAAGTGTTGGCTTCATCCTTAAATAGGGGCCACCTGATTCACACCTGTTTCTTCACAAAATTGATGACCTCAGTGATTGAATGCCACACTGCTATTTTTTTGAACACACCCCTTTCAACTAATTCAACTAATTGCCCAATTGCACAGCCTTAAGAGCGTGCATATCATGAATGCTGGGTCTCATTTGTTTTCTGAGAATCTACTGAACCTACTGGTAACTTGTTTGCCACGTAGCAATAAAAAATATACGAAAAACCTTGATTATTCTGGTTAGTCACATTGTACTGCTATTATTTTGAACAATACTGTAGGTCTGTGAGGCAAGTAGCCTAGGCTACCTATACGCTGAGTTTCGGTTGTGATTATACAAAATAATGAAACATGGATTCAAATTAAGATAAAATTTATACAAAACGAAATTGGTTTCAAAGAGATATTTTGTGTTTTTGACAGTGTTGTGACAGTGCTTGGCTTGTGTCCAGTGTTAAAGTTATTTGTTTATTAATGAAATACTGTTATTATAGTGTACAATTGCACTTTATTATTACACATTGTGTAGCTGTTCATTCTAAAGGTCCAGTCTGTCTTTTCCTTTTACAGCAAAACCTTTCTATTTGGTACCATGTCCTGAAAGATCTTAATAACCTCATCTTTTATGATTGGGATGTCTTTTTCAATGGCCAGAAGCAGAAGATCAGAGAGTCGTTCTTGTCCACACGCATTACGAAGTTTCGTTTTCACCAGCTTCAACTTCGAGAATGAGCGTTTAACAGTGGCTGTTGAGACAGGTAGTGTTCCAAAGATTTTCAGCAGCTTAAAAAGTGTTGGAAACACAACATGAGCATCAAAATCCTTAAATGTTTCCAAAATTGCACGGGCACTCATTTGTGAGCATGTGAATGAAGAGTGGAAAACTCCAAGCTCAGTTCGCAGCTGTTCCTCCTCCTCATGAAATCCGTAAAACTCACAGAGAGTATGGGCAGCTTTAAGTGCTTCAGCATCTGCAGTGTCTTTCCACTTTGATGGCTCAATCAAACAATGCAGTGACATCACAATGTTGTCAGTGTTCCCCTTCCCTTGAAATCGCCTGTGGAGTTCCTGAATCAGGGAATCCAAAAAAGTGAAGTACGTCCTTCCACTGTAGTACTCCTCTAAAGTCTGTGGCTGGTGGTCCTCTGTTGCTGATGTGGAGCAGTACTTAAACTTTGTTGGTACTTTCCGCCGCCTTGCTTGGTTAATGCTGTGCAACAGCATGTGTGCGTCCCCTGCTGCCAGATCAGGTGGCTCAGACTTGGTCAGATCTTCCAGGAATTGCACAACTGCAGGGAGGCATTTTCTGAGAGTCCTGAGGGCTGTTTCCCTGCAGGTCCATCGGGTGTCTGAGAGCTTCTGTAGCTCAAGGGGACGCTGGCCAGGATTCATGGCTTGCTGTGTTTGAACAAAAGCTGCATGTCGTTTTGTGGAGTTGGCAATGAAGGTGTAAAGTTTTTCAACTACTGTAAAAAAACGGACAAAGTGAATGCTTGACTTTGCACTCTCCACTCTGGTTCTCCTTTAGCAAGTTCATTACTAGGTTTTCAAGCTGTTCTCCTGTTGTTGACTGAACATCACAGAGCTGAATGAAGCGCTCCTTTATGGTCATGTCATGTACATAACGCACCACAAAGCACACCTGTTCGATGTGTGATACATCAGTAGTCTCATCAAGTAAAATTGAAAATATTGACGCTTCCCTTACTTCTTTCAGTATTTCCTGTTTCACATAAATAGCCATTGCTCTAATTAGGTCATTCTGTATTCGGTTTGAGAGGAGAGACACCTGAGGTTTTGACATGATGCTTGTTTTTCTTTAATGTTGTCAAGATGAAGCTTAAGGACACTGTCATATTGGCCAACCAACTCTACAAGTTGTACAAGTTGTTAGCACTAGTAGAAGACCAAGAGCACAAAACATTACCGACATAAATACAAAAAAAAAAAAAAAAAAAAGACTAATTTCGCAGATTCAACCACTGTCTTGCATAGCATACCTGTTAATGCAACAGCTTTCATGAACTGTCGTGTTCACAAGCGCCGCAGACACATAGGGCCCTATCTTGCACCCAGCGCAATTGACTTTGTACACAGACGCATGTGTCATTCCTGTTTTGCACCCGCGCAAAGCACGCTTTTCCCTCCACAGAAGCACGTCGCTAAACTAGTGAATGAACTTGCACTCCCTGGGCGGTTCAACGCAAAAAAGGAGGCGTGTTCCGGCGCAAACAATCCCTGGTGCTATTTTGCTGTTCCATTAAACAATTGCGCCACTGACCAGAAAAAACCTAGTCTAAAGTCAGTGGCGCGTTGTTCATTAGGCTATGCTATTTTAAGGGCGCATGCTTGACCATAATGTATAGCGTGCACAACGCGCATACACTTTGCTCATGTAATCTACACAGATGCAACAGTTATTTTTGCAAATCATAAATTGTTACACTAAAAAATATTAACAAATGAGATGACGGAAATCATTGTGGTGTGCCACGAAGATGTGAAAAAAATAGGCATAAATCTATCTTACAAATTATTCAGGCTAATTATTCTCCCATCCCCATACAACACAACTTCTCTGTCTTTCACTGCTCTTACAAGAACATCAGTCTCCTCGGCTGTGAACCGCTCCTGTCGTGCGCCTGGTAAATACGGCATAATAATAGCAATCCATAATGGAACTTGCGCGCCTGCTTTTAAAGGGAATGTTGGATGACGCTCTGATTGGTTTATTTCACGTTACGCCCAAACCACACGTATGAATAATGAAGCTACTTCAGACCAACCCATTTTAGATTTGCGCTGGGCGCAAGAGCCATTTATCCCGCCGGGAAAATAGCAACAGCGCCGAGACCCGCCCACAAAGTTACTTGCGCTTCGCGCTTTGACACTTGCGTTTCAGATCGTTAAAATAGGGCCCATACTGTGAGTGATGCTGCGGAGTGCGGAGCGAGCGGGAAAACCTGGAGCGGATTCGCGGAATCAACAGAATGCTTTGAGCGGCGGGGAAAAGGGGCACCTCAGTCGATGAGGGCAGAGGGGCAGTGGCTCTGGCCACCGGGCCACCCTCCTGTGCATGGCCCTGCTCTACTGTATTCTTAACAGACCCTCAGGTGCACACGAACACATTCAGAGTGTCTGTAATGAGCCGATTTCGTGTATGAGTAAACAAGTCCTGTGACTGCAACATTTAAATTTTCATAAAGTTCTGAAATTTTCATACATTCCAGGATTTTTTTCGTTATTGATCGTACATTGTTTGAGAGGAGAGACACCTGAGGTTTTTGACATGATGCTTGTTTTTCTTTAATGTTGTCAAGATGAAGCTTAAGGACACTGTCATATTGGCCAACCAACTCTACAAGTTCTAAGAAATTTCCTTTGTTTGAACTTGAGAGGCTTTCATTGTCACCTCTGAATGGCATGCCTTGTTTCGCTAAGTACAATATAATATCAATCAGTCGGTAGATAATCTCCCTATTTTTTTGCTTTTCTCTTTCTTTGGCTGCTTGCATCTCAAAGTCGGCCTTTTCCAATGCTGTATCCAATGCTTTTCTTTTAAATGCATTCCACCGAATCATGCCTAGCATGTGTGACTCTGTCCTGCTATGCTCCTTCATTTTTCCTTTGGCTTGCTTCCACAGACTTAACCCCACTGACTTCCAACCTGTCCTGCTCTTATATTTTTCATCATTCATGAAAAGCCTACAGCTGAAACAGTACATAGCATCATTCTCAGGAGAATACTCTAACCAGGGGTGTTCTTCATACCACTGTCTCTGAAACGAACGTCCTTGATCATTTTTTGGGAACAGCAAAATTGGACGACATGGTCCTACTGAATTTGAAAATTTTGTGAAGGCCACATTGTATGTTACATTGTATTTCTTTACATGAGCAGGATCTGATGGATTTTGTAACTGAAGCAAAAACTCAAAGTCTTCTGGCTTTTTCTCCCTTGTATACATGGCTGTGGCTGCCTCACTCTCCATTTCTTCCTGTTCTGCATATGTCTCTTCCCTCTCTGTCTCATTGTATTGCCTTTCTTTCTCATTCTGAACTTTTTCTGTCTCTGGCTCAGTTCCAAGACCTTCACTTTTACTCTGTTGAATTGATTCTGAGGCATTTTCATCTTAATATAGAGAATGAATAACAAACCTGTTACAATCATATTTTAAATACAATTGTTAGGCTTTAGTGCTAATTAAATGTATGTTCTTGTAAAATAATTACTTTTCCATTCAAATAATTTAATGTCTATCTTTCTTGTTATAAAACTCTAGCATATTCAGAATCCTTTATTGTCAGCCAGTTTAACAACACTTATCTGTAAGTGTCTGATTTGGACATTTAATTTCATATTAGCATACAGCCTAAATCTATATATACAACTCATTTAGAGCCTATGATGTGTTAGTCTCAACTAAGACAAGTGATTATAATGGGAGATATACTTACAATAATTAAACAGACAAACTGTCTGCTAACTGTTCTATATGATGATTTACCTGCTGGCTTGCTGGAGCTTTGAATCCATGTTTGCAATGTTGAACTGCCTTTAGCAGCCTCCCTTCTCTCTTTCTCTCTCTGTCTCTGTCTTCTTTTTTGTGAAGGCATTGTTTTTTTGTTGTTTTTTATAAGTTGTCTTGTCTACAAAGTGTGCCAACAACAGAAAATGTAGTTATTTGTATTAGATCTGATCGAGAGTACAATTATAATTTGATTAGACAAGCAGCTTCTTAGAACGTGGATATGTTGTACAAGTTGTTAGCACTAGTAGAAGACCAAGAGCACAAAACATTACCGACATAAATACAAAAAAAACAAACAAAAAAAAAGACTAATTTCGCAGATTCAACCACTGTCTTGCATAGCCTACCTGTTAATGCAACAGCTTTCGTGAACTGTCGTGTTCACAAGCGCCGCAGACACATACTGTGAGTGATGCTGCGGAGTGCGGAGCGAGCGGGAAAACCTGGAGCGGATTCGCGGAATCAACGGAATGCTTTGAGCGGAGCGGTGGGGAAAAGGGGCACCTCAGTCGATGAGGGCAGAGGGGCAGTGGCTCTGGCCACCGGGCCACCCCCCTGTGCACAGCCCTGCTCTACTGTATTCTTAACAGACCCTCAGGTGCACACGAACACATTCAGAGTGTCTGTAATGAGCCGATTTCGTGTATGAGTAAACAAGTCCTGTGACTGCAACATTTAAATTTTCATAAAATTCTGAAATTATCGTACATTACAGGATTTTTTTCGTTATTGATCGTACATTGTACATAGGTAAAAATTATTGTACAAATACGATAATTATCGTACGTCTGGCAACACTGGACAGAGACAGAGAGGTGCGCGCGCGCGAGACGAAGAGCGAACGAGCGAGAGAGAGAGAGACGTGCAGATTCTAAATATTTTAAATTATTTTATTATGTTTTAATGGTATATGAAATGTCACCAATAGTTATTTTTTCATTTTATGCCATTATCATAAAAAAATGAAAGATTACAATTAAGGCTATTTATAGAATGTGCTCGGCAGGCGACACCATGCGGGCTACCAGGTGCCATGTTGGAGACCACTGTTGTAGGGAGTGAAATTTAAGGTTAAAATTTATGTTCTATAACTTTAAATAAGATATAAAGGCAATATCGCGAGAACAGAGACCCGCGATTAGGGAATAGTGTGCGTGCAGTTATGAGAGGTGGAGAGAGAGAGAGAGAGAGAGAGAGAGAGAGAGAGAGATAGAGATGAAGCACACGGTGTAATCAGATGTGGCTAATTCCTAATGTTCTCCTTTTCATGTTTAATAAATCAAGTGTTATGATCCGCCGAGCTCCCTGTCGGTGTCCTCCTAACAACAAAGCCAACGAGCTAGCGCACGCTAAGAAACGACACGAGTTACATTATTATTAGGCAAATTATAGACGCATAATATTGTTTTAACATAAATAACGTTATTAACCGATATTTTTCCTACCCGAAACGGTCTCGGAACGGTAATAATTCAGAGGAACATAAGCATTAAAATATTGATTCTGCTCGGAGTGAACCGATATAATTTTCTTTTTGTTTTCATGCCCTTCAGCAGCGAACACACACCCAAACTTTCTAACCATTAGGCCCTGACCCCCCCCCCCCAAAAAAAAAATTTACCCAGTTTATAAAAAGTGCATTTGTCATCAGCTAAATTATTTCAGAGCTTTTACAAATGTTCCTGCTGCAACAAATCTAAATCTGCTTTATAACCTTAATGTTCATAATCACTGAAGAATCAAGAATAAACACCAACCTGTTTGTTCTTCAGTGTGGTTCATTCTGCAGGGTTCTGAATCTCTCATGTTCTGTCTGTTCTTCTATAAACTCTGTCTCTGCAGATTTCACTTCTTCCTGATGCTTTGATGCTCCTCTTCACTTGTAGACTGATGGGAATATTCCAGCATTTATTGATGAACTGCAGGGGGAGGAGCTTCACTGAAGGTGTGATTGTTTTGGGAGGAGCTTCTCTGAAGGTGTGATTGTTGTGGGAGGAGTTTCACTAAAGGTGTGATCGTTGTGGGAGGAGCTTCACTGAAGGCGTGGTTGTTGTGGGAGGAGCTTCACTGAAGGTGTTATTGTTGTGGGAGGAGCTTCTTTGAAGGTGTGATGGTTGCTGGAGGGGCTTTACTGGATGTTTGTGTGTGGTTGAAGCGGATCTGGAAAATCAACAATAAATCAGTCACTGAGTTTATGTTTTTCACTAATATACAACTTCACCTCCAACTTCAATCTTTGAAGAAACCATCGCCTAAGTGCAATCTTTTTGTAAATCATTATATAACAGCAAAGACACAAAGATCACTGCACATCAATTTAAAACATTCAGTAACACTGCACTCACATATGTGTTAATTCACCCAATCCATGCATTTAAAATCGCAGACTCACCATCTCTCTGCTGAGATCACTCTTTATATCCTAATTTATGAGAAAGTGTTTTTAAAGTAAAATTGACTTAAAATTGATGCTGTAATTCTAAATTATGTATATATATATATTTTCTTGGACCAATTGTCATGGTGTGAAATTTAAAATAAATGTCATAACTGCACACAACTGGCTACAGAATGTAGACAACATTGTGAATTGTTAAATGCATACATTTCTGACTAATGGTTACAGAAGTTTTATAACTATTATTAACACACAACTAATTCTTTAACCCGCAAAAAACCCAGCACACAACAATTTATGAAACTTAAACTATTAGTAATTTGAGCTGCTAGCTAATTATCAGAAAGTATAAGACACTTTAACCTTCTGAGGACTGGATAAGTTTAGACATGGCTTGACATTGGTGATATTAACAGCTTGGTGCTTAAAATATATTCACTGTATTTCAATTTTATGCTTTTGAAAAAAAAAGGGGTTTATGCATGGTTAGTGTCATTGAAATAAGGCCATACAACACAAAACAGAACAATTGTTCACAAGACTTTTGATAACTGGAAGTTCTACAAAATGATGTGAAAATCAACCTGTTCACTCACTCACAGAAAACTGTACATTGATTTAACTTTGGTAACAAATTATTTGTGTTAGAAAGGCTGTATGCAAAGGAGGGACAATGGCCATGAATATTTTGTGATTCACACCTGAGAGACAAAGGAGCTCCCATAATGGGCCATCAGTGTGTGTTCACAAGAATGTGAAAAGATTCAAATAATGGGGATTTAATTATATGTAGTTTATTTACAATACAAAATAAGCAAAAGATACATAATGAAGGTGTTTTATGGTGTCTCCTTTATCTATACACCTTTTACCTGTTTCTTTATTATTCTCAGGTAGGTAAGGAAAGTCGACCCTGGACAAAACTATAAGCATTTCAAAAATACAACTTGCTCAGTAGACTTCCCTGTGTTCAGTTCTTGCTTACGGCTCTTAAATTACTACTCTTGCAGACCATAACTTGTCAATAATAAAATCCAAGTTTTATTAAAGTTAACAAAAGTTATATCAACGTACAATAGAAAAGTTACAAAATCAAGGTATAATCAGCTGGTATCAGGCGTCGAGGGATACTGTGCTTGTTCAGTATCCCTCCGTCGAGTCTCTCTCTCAGTCTTTTATACACAGACGTCGAACGCTGGTTCTTCTGATGTCATAACCTGGAGTGCTGCCAACTCCTCTGCCAAGGCTTTCAGTTGTTTACTTCGCATTGCTTTAGTCCTTTTCCTCTTCTTTTTCCTCTAAACCGTCTGTGAAATACACCTTAACTACTATATTGTCCATTTATCATAAAAACTATTTCTAATACATACGTTTTTCTACTCTAAATCAGTCACTACATACATTTCATGCAAGTAAGCAGGTTTCTTAATGTTAGTGAAATTACACAATACATTTTCCATATAGCATTAATCACAGGGTTACAATTTTGTACTTAAAGAGCCACTAAGATGGGAAATCAAAAATTACCTGTATTACAGTGTTTGATGTAGCTGTCCATCAGTGTAAACAATGTGCAAATAATTAAACCAAAAAGTACACGATTTATAAAGTTATTGGCTTCTAAAGTAAGGAGTCAACTCTGAATCGCTGAAACGAGTCGTTATAGATTTCAAATCTTTTGCCCATCTCTATGTACGTCACTAGAACACTTTGCATAATAATCTTCGCCTACCGTCTTGAGATAAACGAAACTCTGACCTGCCCCACCCCCCCACACACACAGACGCTCTGTTTGGTGTGAGAGCATCATGTCGAGGAGAGCAGTACAACAAATCCCTTTTGTTGTGTTCACAACATTTCACTGATGACTGCTTTTATAATCTCGGTGAGTTCAAGGCGGGATTTTCAAAGCGTTTGGCCATAAAAGACGGTTCATTACCAACTTTATTTGGACCAACAAGCATCTCTGAATAACAACGCGAAGTATGATTATGAAATTATGTGTTTGTTTTCTCCCGAGCGTCTTATCAGTATGTGTGCTGTCTGCTGCCTTTGTCTGCTCTGATCGTCATGTACAAACACGTCATTAAAATGAAGTGTAACTCTGTGAATACTCAACCAAGAGACATGAGAGAGGTAACTAAAGAAAGCTTGACATGTCTTCTTTAAAACTAAACAAGTGCTGCTAACAGATATTCTGTGATAAAGTAATCCATATGAAAACAACGCGATGTCTGTTTTTCACGTCTTCCTTCATTATATCTAATGTGACCACGCCCCCGCGCTGAGCGCGCTATTCAGATTCAAACTGAAGCGCGCGGCTTGAATACACCCACACAGAAGAAAAAGCAGCGAGACTGTTCAAGTTTTTTATTTTACTGTTTGCTTCGCGGTGAGAGGAATAAGACATAATTCACCCCAAACAGATGCTAACGCATTGTTTAACGTGAAGGTGTGTGCGGAACAACCAATCAAACCTGACTATGTTAGTTGACCAATCAGAACACAGTATGTTACCGAAAGGTGGGGTTTAAGGAAACTGAATCTTTTGAACAGCTTCGATCTCTGAGAATTGAGGTAATTTTAAAATGATATTTTGACAAAATGACAATTTTTTTTAACCTTGGATGGATTTAAACCTATTGTACAGGACTTATAAACAGTGATAGGAAGCTTAGAATTTTCATCTTACTGGCTCTTTAAGCAAAAGCATTATTACTACTTAGGTTACAGTATATCTGTTTATAGCAAATTAAGCATTAATCAAGACAGTATAATTGCAAAATCATCATCTCCATTAACAAAGGTCAAGCTCGTTTAACTTTTGTCTTTAAATTATAAGTTTGGGATGGGTGATGCACAGCAAAGACTGTGAAATACAGAGAAGTTGCCGCCAATTTGAGTTAATGCAGCTGCCTTAAAGTCCTTCCATGAATTCCTGCTATAATTTTTTTAAATTAGAAATTAGAAATGTTGACAATGCTCTGCGAAGTAATTTTTTAACTATATGAAAGGTTACTTTATGTTAACTGGTGTGTATAAGCACGCAGAGTATGGCTGTTTCTAAAGCATGCAGTGCCATCTGCTGTTAAAAACTAATCTTAGAAGCAATTCAAGAGAGAATCATGATGCATTCAGAAAATTGCAGAGTCTATCCACAAATTGATTTATCGTCGCATCCCTGGACAGAATGCCTGCATATCATGTTGGTCTGCAGCAAACTTTGCACTCTGACTCATTCTGTGTAAGATCGGATGCCCAGAGAAATTCGTCAACATTTTCATTAATTTCATGATGGCATGTTTGGTCGGGTGCTGGACTACGGAGAGCTGTCTGACCCATTTGGTGCATTGTTATTCAACATCTTTTTTCTGTGATTCTGTCTGTGGCTTTTAAGGACTGTGACATGGACATTCTAATCCAGTTCTGTACAGTTGACAGCTTTTTCAGTTCATTCAGGCTTCAGGCTCACACAAAGAAACCTTCTACAATCCTGTGTGACCTTTTGTATGCAGATGACTGTACACTGTTGGCAAACACACCTCTAAAGCTCAATCACACTTAAATTATTCAAATATTTACACATATTATTATTGAAATAATCATCATCATTCATGAAAATAAGAGTTCACTTTTAGTCCCTTTTTCATTGCATTCGATCAAAAACATCTAGTTGTTACTGCAGAATAAAAACAATGTAAACGGGTCTCTGGAATCTTGTACAGTTTCAATGAGATTTTGTAATATGAAGTGGCCCAAGTTATTTATTTGAAATATCTCCTGAGATTTTAAGTAAATATTTCAATAATTTAATAACACATTTGCCTACATTTGTTTACTTTATATACAGCTAAATCCCCAGAGCTATAGCAACTCTGCTCAGAGTACATATTGTCCCAATCTACAGAGTGTTAAAGTAACACTGAAGCTATATTAAAGTTAATGGTAATATTAAGCAATTGATTAAGTAATGATTGAGCATTAGTAAAAAAAAAAAAAACCTGCTGGTAACAATGTTTAAGATGAACAACTACTGCTCAGGCTTTTAGACATCAAACTTACCACACAAACAGTGGTAACTCTGCTTAACAAATTCAACGTTAATTTAAAGCAACTTCAGTGTTACTTTAAAACACTTCTTTTTTAAAGCAACACTGAAGTTACTTTAAATTAATTTTGATTGTGTTACTTTGAATTAACAGTGTTAATAAAAATAGAAACATGGTGGCGCGTCCACATGCAGCGGCTTCTCTCTGTACCAACATAACAGTATTTTCATGTTTTTTGTTTTGTCAATCGCAGTGTTTTTGTACATCGCCATTTCGTCTATCTGTCTTTAAGCGTGCATACAGTTGTGAGTTTCTGCTGGATGTCGGCAGAACCACATTTTTACAGTTAAACTCAGCACATGCGGAATTGCTGTGGGACCTCGGTCTGCTACGGAGGCGTACACCATCACCGACCCCCACTACTGCATCTCGCCCACAGCGGAGGCACCACAAGCGGTGTGAGAAGAAGCAGAAGAGGGGTAAGCGCGGAGGTATCCGGGCTAGGCTAACAGCTAACCCACACAAGCCATCTATCCCCAGCATCATACTGGCTAACATAAACTCTTTGGAGAATAAACTGGACTACATCTGATTACTACGTTCAACAGAGCTCTTGTCACGGGAGGAAAAACCTGCAGTGGCGGGCTTTGTGTTTATATCAATGACGCATGGTGCAAACACTGCTCACCCCTGGTGGAGTTTATGATTATTAAGTGCCGCCCGTTCTATCTGCCTAAGGGATATACTGCCATACTGTTCATTTCAGTTTACATTCCCCCCGAACAACAGCAACAGGAACAACGCACTAAATGAACTGTACTAGCACATCAGTGAGCAGAAGACAGCACACCCTGATGCTTTTCTCATCATAGCTGGGGATTTCAACCATGCTGACTTCATCTACAGCAATATCATTGACTTGATTGCAAATAAATGCACAGACACTATTTAAACTGAACAGAGATGACATAACTGAATTCAATGATGAACTGCCTTTAACTATCATTTTGCATTATTGAGACACTGTTTTCCAAATGAATGTTGTTCAGTGCTTTGACGCAATGTATTTTGTTTTAAGCACTATATAAATGAAGGTGATTGATTGATTGACTTAAACTTTGTGTTTCCAAAATACACCAATACATTAACTTTCCAACACGAGGTAATAACATTTTGGACTTTGTTTACACCACACAGAGAGGAGCTTACAAGCTGTTGCCCCCATCAAATTGAAAAAGGTTGGAGAAAAACGTTCTGTGCCATGGTATAACAGTAATACTCTCTCAAGAAAGTAACTCATAGTCTTGAACGCAAATGGAGAAAAACTGACTTGGAAGTTTTTAGAATTGCATGGAAAAACAGCATGTCCAGCTATAGACAGGCTCTAAAAACTGCTAGGGCAGAGTATACACAAACTCATATAAAATAACCAAAACAATCCAAGGTTTTTATTTAGCACAGTGGCTAAATGAACAAATTACCAGACGCCACCTGATTCAAATATTCCACCAACGTTTAATAGTAATGACTTTATGAATTTCTTCACTGATAAAATAGATAACATTAGAAATACAATAGTGAATGTAGATTCTACAGCGTCTAACACTTCAGTTTCATCCATCGAACCCAAACATAAACTGCTGTGCTTTACAACTATTGGAGAGGAAGAGCTAAATAAACTTACCACTGTGTCTAAACCAACCACATGTTTATTAGATCCTGTACCCACTAAATTACTGGAAGAGTTGTTACCTGTAGCCGAAGAACCACTTCTCAATATCATTAACTCGTCATTATCTTTAGGTCATGTCCCAAAACCATTCAAGCAGGCAGTTATTAAGCCTCTTATTAAGGAACCAAAACTAGATCCTAGTGAACTGGCAAATTATAGGCCCATTTCAAATCTTCCATTTGTGTCTAAAATTTTAGAAAAAGTTTTCTCTGCTCAATTGAGCACCTTTCTGCACAAAAATTATCTGTATAAAGAATTTCAGTCAGGTTTCAGGCCCCACCATAGCACAGAAACTGCACTTGTTAAAATTACAAATGACCCGCTTCTTGCGTCAGATCAAGGCTGCATCTCATTTCTAGTTTTACTTGATCTTAGTGCTGCGTTCTACACCATAGATCATGAAATACTCATAGATCGATTACAAAACTATACAGTTACAGTATACAGTCAAGGGCAGGCTCTAAGATGGTTTAGATCCTACCTGTCCGATCGCTACCATTTTGTTTATTTAAATGGGGAGTTATCTCATTTATCACCAGTAAAATATGGAGTGCCAAAAGGATCAGTCCTAGGTCCCCTTAAATTTTCAATATACATGTTTCAACTTCTAAATTATCTAAGCTTACAGAGTGTGTTAAAAATGTAAAAGATTGGATGACCAATAATTTTCTCCAATTAAATTCGGATAAGACAGAAATATTAATTATTGGACCAAACAAACTACACAGAATCTTGTAGATTACAATTTGCAACTAGACGGATGTACTGTTACTTCCTCTACAGTAAAAAATCTGGGTGTTATATTAGACAGCAACTTGTCTTTTGAAAATCATATTTCCCATGTTACAAAAACTGTATTCTTCCATCTCAGAAACATTGCCAAGCTACGAAACATGTTGTCTGTTTCTGGTGCAGAAAAGCTAGTTCATGGATTCATGACCTCTAGACTGGACTATTGTAATGCACTTCTAGGTGGTTGTCCTGCTTCGTCAATAAACAAGCTACAGGTAGTCCAAAATACAGCAGCTACAGTCCTTACCAGGTCAAGAAAATA
Source organism: Carassius gibelio (assembly GCF_023724105.1). Lineage (NCBI taxonomy): Eukaryota > Metazoa > Chordata > Actinopteri > Cypriniformes > Cyprinidae > Carassius > Carassius gibelio. The sequence goes on along the minus strand of NC_068417.1, from coordinate 8,182,269 downwards.
TGATCATATTACCCCAATTTTACAGTCTCTGCACTGGCTACCTATTAAGTTCTGTATCAGTTACAAATTATCATTACTTACCTATAAGGCCCTAAATGGTTTAGCTCCCGCGTACCTAACTAGCCTTCTACCACGTTACAATCCATCACACTCCCTAAGGTCACAAAACGCTGGACTTTTGGTAGTTTGGTAGCAAAGTCCACTAAAGGAGGTAGAGCTTTTTCACAATTGGCTCCCAAACTCTGGAATAGCCTTCCTGATAATGTTCGGGGTTCAGACAAACTCTCTCTGTTTAAATCTAGATTAAAAACACATCTCTTTCACCAAGCATTCAAATAATGTATCTCTTAAATTGTGAGTGTAGTTGCATCTAAACAAATGCACATTCTTATTATTTAGCTTGGTTAAAGTAATTAATTTTACATTGTTGGATCAGCAGCTATGCTAATTACATCCAGTGGTAACTAGGATTTACACAAGCTCCAGTCTGGATCCAGAACACCTGAGAAGAGATGATGCTGACCCTCAGAGGACCTCAGATGATGCTAACCCTGAATCAACAAACAGAACTAACAAATATTGCTACAAGTGTGACTGCATCATATAATAATTATTAATAATATTAATAATGTTCATCATCCGGCTGACTACGTCTTGTATTAATTTTTCTGAAAATTCCTGTCATACATGCACAAACTGACATTCACCACTTATAAGCTACTACTAAATATTGTAGTAACATAATTTTCTGTAAAGTTGCTTTGCAATGATTTGTATTGCAAAAAGCGCTATATAAATAAACTTGAATATGAATAGGAGTACCTCCTACCTCTCCGATAGATCCTTCAGTGTGTCTTGGAGGTACTGGGGTTCCTCAAGGCTTAGTACTTGGACCACTTCTCTTCTCTATCTACATGACGTCATTAGGTTCTGTCATTCAGAAGCATGGCTTTTCTTATCGCTGCTACGCTGATGACACCCAACTACTTCTCATTCCAACCAGATGACCGGGCGGTAGCTGCTCACATTTCAGGCTGTCTGAATGACATTTCTAGCTGGATGAATGACCATCACCTTCAACTCAACCTGTGGAAGATTTTTATTAGTAAGATTTTAATCAATCAAGAATAATCAATGTGAATCTAGCCATTTTTGCTGCTAGTTATTATTCTATTAAAATCTTATAGGTCTAAACTCTAATAGAAAGTTGCCTACGCCCTGGAATGTACAAAACTGATAAGAAACACATGGTCAGACATACATTGAGGGCCTCTCCCCTCTAGGGATGTATGAAATGTTTAGATAAGGAAAAGTCTTGACTATTTGGAAACGCCCTGTATAGGGTATAACCGGCAAAATACACCACAAACCTTACTAAGACAGAACTCCTGTTGGTTCCAGCTAACCCATCGTTTCATCCCAACTTCTCTCTACAGCTGAGTTTGTCAACCATAACTCCTTCGAGGACAGCCAGAAACCTAGGAGTTGTGATGGATCATCAGTTAAGCTTCACAGACCATATTGCTACAATGACCCGGTCCTGCAGATTTGCCTTATACAACATTAGGAAGATTAGACCCTTCCTATTAGAACAAGCCACCCAACTTCTTGTCCAAATCTCTTGTTCTCTCCAGACTGGACTATTGTAATGCTCTCCTGGTGGGCCTTCCTCAATGTACTATCAAGCCTCTGCAACTGATCCAGAATGCAGCAGCGAGGGCTGTCTTCAATGAGCCAAAAAAAGCTCACGTTACTCCTCTCCTCATCAGGTTACACTGGCTACCAACCGCTGACGGCCATCAATCAGATGGAAAGATAAAATCATGGATTTAACAGATGCAAAGATATGAATCAAAACAACTCACCTGTCAAGTAAAACAAGCGAGATTGGCATCTCTTTCTAGTTGAAGTTTGTCGTGAAGCGCTCTCCATCTAGAAAATGCAACACCGATATTGATCCTCGCTCTTTCTCTCCTCTTGTCCCAAACTCTTAGTAGGTCGTTTGGTTTCCCATACGCTTAATAAGCATTCGGGAGCTGTCCTTGTCAACAGAACCAGCGGCAGACGGTACGCAGTAATTATGTTCCATAAATAAGTAACACAATCCACCATAAAACATGCAAGAAGTAAATAAGGAACTGCTCGAAGCAAGCTAGTGGTTTTCTGGACACTAGACACTACTTCCACAATTGTCCATGACACTATTGTCATGTGGTTTCTACGTCAGTAAAGCCGGTAACAAAGGGTAACTAACGTCATTGACAGGTGACTGCACTGCCCCATGTCACCGTTTAGAATGGGAATTTTCTCATAATTTACAAGTACTTAAATAAAGAGATATATTGTTAGTAATCAGCTGGACAAAATATATAACACTAGCCTAGTGGTTTTTGGATATTTTACTGCAAATATCTTACAAATTGTATCTTTAAAGGGGGGGGGGGTACAATGGTGTTTTATGTATTCAGAGTTGTTCAGTTTTAAAGAGATGGATTCTCGTGCTAAATATGGCCAAAGTTTTTAAAAATAATTTAGAAGAATGACTGAGAATTTCTGTGCCAAAAATCGTACTTCCGGGTTGGTACAAGTTTTCGACTGTTTTTTTTCGATCATGGTTCTAAGACGTAGACAAGAATGGAACTCCTTATATGAGCATTTAACTCGGAAAAGCGCGCCTGCGCACACGTCACCCAGAAGAGAGCTAGACCGCACACATCAACAGGCTTTAGCAACTGCCTTTGTGTGTTCTGGTATATGATGCAGTCACACTTGTAGCAATATTTGTTAGTTCTGTTTGTTGATTCAGGGTTAGCATCATCTGAGGTCCTCTGATGGTCAGCATCATCTCTTCTCAGGTGTTCTGGATCCAGACTGGAGCTTGTGTAAATCCTAGTTACCACTGGATGTAATTAGCATAGCTGCTGATCCAACAATGTCAGCAGTCAGGAGGGGAAAATGTGATAAACCTTGAAGCCGTTAAAAAAAAGAAACAAACAAAGCCAACATGATCCAGATTTTGAGTTAAGTTCCCCAGCTCTAGTAGCAGAATTAGTCGTAAATATCTTATAAGTATTTTTTTTTTACAGGAGCAATGTCTCAAGCACCGCTAGCCCTATGTTCCGTTACTACGACAAATAATTAATTTCATTACTAGTCATTAGTGATTCTAAACAAGACACCCACTGACATATTTTCAGCTGCTCTAATATTGATGAGTTTCAGATTATAAACACTCATTCAATAACTTCAGGACCAGTCTGCAGATCATCTCTCTTTAGTCTGAGTGTTTGCAGATAGAAACAAATCATTAAAGTCCGAATACTTGCTGCAATCTGATGACACCCATCTCCATTAACAACACATGTCAATAACTACACTAGAGCACATAATAATAATAATATATAAATATAGTTTGATTTTGCATTCTGAGACAATAATTAAATTATCTTTGGTACAATTTTGCTTGTGCAAAACCTGACAGTGGTTACTTAAAAAAAAGACATGTAGGCTACATAAAACACCACAAAAGCAAAATAGTGTTCCCTGTGTCTATATTATAATCCTGCTCATATATTTATGTATAGATTTAAAATGTCCTACGCGAAACCGATTAAAAACACTGCAGAACGACCTCGCATATTGCTGCATAAACAAAGAGTATTTATTTAAATAAGCGAAAATGCCGTGAACAGCTAACTCACCTCAGAAGACGCCACGTATAAAGCTTCGGCTCTTTGTGCCTCATCAGGCGGTGACTTAAATAAAAGCGCTTTGCACGAAGCTACCTCGCATTACGGACAGACTTTTATGTAAAACCTTCTCTCTTTCCAAAAAAAGCTCTCGGGTAAGGAGTTTCAGACGCCAAAAAGACTTGTTTGCTGCGTGAGTCCTGAGAAGTTCAGCTCATAAACCCCGCCCCCTGCATGTACACGAATGGAACGTGATGCAACTACGTAAATCAAATTAAACGGAAAATTCTGTTTCCCTAGTGTTTTTGGAGCAAAACATGATATAAGTCTGACGCTACAAGCAAACATACGACATATCGCTGTTGCCATTATGGAGTGAAAACAGTATCAAAACCTCCCCCCAAAAAAAATAAATAAATAAAAAATACAGGAGAGATCCATACTCGCACACGCAATCCACAGTTGCACACAAGAGATCCACTTATTATTATAATATTCAGAAATTGATTAATTGCAATGTTTTTAAAGGGAAATGCAGAAGTGATTTTATCATGATTAAGACTCATATGATCCACAAGTTAATTATTAATTCATTTTAAAACACAATACATTTTAACTTGATCTTTATTTGAATAAAGTTGTTTTTACATTTAAGTGCAATACAGTTTTTACTGAACTTTTAGGTACAACAATTTAATTTAAGTTTTTTTTATGTACCTGTTTGTAAGTACAGTGCAATGTTAATGTTAATTTTCAAACTGTATATTAACAATATTAAAGTGGCTGACAACAGTAAATATTATTATTAGGGATAAAACTGCCTGGTTTTTAATAGTTTTAATAGTTAGGCCTACTGTGCTACTGAATTTTAATGCTGGTATGGTGGTACTTGGAGAGTTAAATATTTTCTGAGTTGGTACATGGTATAAAGTTTGAAAACCACTGGCCTAAACAGTTACTATAGTGTTTAGTTGTTGGCATTTTAATGTTTATATGATTACCAGGCTTGACATATAAAATTATGTGTTCTTAGATAACATAAAACTATGTTAATGGCATCATCTATAATTACTGTTATGCTATCATTATTTATCATGTAGCAATTAAAAAAAAAATTCTGACAATAACTAGGCAGAAGTTTCTGTACCTATATAAGCCACAACATTAAATCAGCTTTATCAGAAGTTTACGAGCTGGCTTATCTATGCGCAAGTTACAAAACCATAAGGCACAACGCTATTCAAAACAGCTCAAATTGGAGTCAGAAAAGGCATTCTTTACTCACTATGCCAGTGTTTTATTCAATTAAATTTTATTATAAACAGCATACATTAATACTTCATTAAAATCCATTGTTAAACAATTTAGCTTTTGATATGTCATATTACACTCTTGTACTAATCAGCAGATACAGTAAAAACAATAACTCTCCAACAGATATCGTTCACCCAAAGTTAATCGTTTAGGATGCAGCTCAGATAAGTATTTCCATTTCTTCCTTTTACACGCCTTTAAATAAACGTTTAACAAGTTAAACAGCATTAATCACTCGATTCCTCAGCGTCTTCTCCGTTACTGTTCGAAGTATGTGTGCTACAGTTGCATGCGCACTACATTTGGATTTCTTAAAGAGGAAGTGTCAGAACAATACCATTATAGATGTTTGTGTTGCTATTAATTCTTAGTCACATATAGTACATTTTAACTTATTCGTACATTATGAAATATTATATTTATTATACTTGCCTTACTGTATTATGAATTTCCGAATTACAGAGCAAATAGCATCCCGTGACTCCATGTCTGCTGTCATTTTCGATTTCTCTAACCTAAACTACAATGTTAAACTGGGAGCTTAGCATCTACGTCACGGCTCTCAGTCCGCCCTCTGTTAGTTGATTTAGCTGGCTGTTTTGGACCCGGAGGAAAACTGGGAGATGGTTTGTTATTTCAGACTGAGTACAGAAGTGAACTGAAATTGAGCAGAAGTACGAAGTCTGACGTAGTCAGGTTTGAACAAGAGCGCATATATATATATATATATTAGTGCTGTCAAAATTAGCGCGTTAACGCATTCGATTAATTTGAAATATTTAACGCGTTAAAAAAAAATAACGCAATTAACGCGGTTGCAGTTTTTTTTATTTCCAGTTGTGGCCTATGTGTGTTCAACGTGCAAAGAAATATGGATAAGACCAAGGAAGGACTTTTAGACGGAAAGTTTCAGTATAAAACCCTGCCGGATTACTCTTCAGTCTGCCACAAGAAACATTTTCATTCAGTCTGCCACAAGAAACAGCAACATTAAAATCATGAACTCAAATGTCATTGTTTAAAAAAAAAAAAACAATGACTGTAACAGTGCGTAAATCAGACCTTTCTGTAACGCTAACGTTAATAAGCTTAAACGAAAATAAAGAAATAATTGTGTAGCGGAGTATTTTTTGTACACAGTGCCGCGAACTGTCAATCACTCCTGTACGCGTGCATCACTGTCCTCCTCAGCTGCAGCAACTTGCGCTCTCTCTCTTCATCAAGCTTTAAAACAAAAAGGGAACAAAAAGATCATATTGTCTTTGTGCATAGGCTATAGATTTATTAGATAAATGAATATCTAAATTTTTGCCTTGCCGTCTACGGTATTTTTTTAGAACTTAGAAAAAAGATGCTGCAGCCAATGAACAGCCAGCGGGGGCGGCAGGTCGACTCAACCTCCGCAGACAGTTTTTAATGTTTATCAGACAATAAATACTCAAGATTTTGCTTTAGTATAACTCACAACGAGTTTCACACCTTCTCCGGCCACGTTGAGTTGTTGACACTTAACAGTGGGAAAAGCGACACATGCGCTATTCACTTGTATAACTTAAGGGTGAATGGGTAATGTAGTTTCTGCTCTGGGTGGGATGAATTGGGAAGCTTGCATTGTGAAGGGCGCTCTGAAAATCGGCAAAAAGATTAAAACCTCTATTAAAACAGATGTCCAAATGAGCGTACCGGTACGCTAAAAGCACGTTCTGGGCGCACGGAGAGGTGGCGGTACGCTCAAGAGCTATATTTGGAAGTGGCGATACTGAGTACTGGTGCATACCGGCCCACTTAAAGCACTGGCAATGACTATACTTTGGAATTTTTTTGCAGTCCACTTAGAATTCAACATGGAAATCATTTTTGTTTTTTATTGGCATTGATTGTTTTGAAATTCAAATGGTACTTACATGCCTGTGTTTTTATTTCTGTAATAAATATGGCTTTCAAGCCAACAGTTAATTTGGAGGATATTGATGGTTTATTGCAGGTATGTTGTTTACATGAGAAAATCTGTGTTACAAGTTAAACAAAAATTCCAATAAACAATCATATTTTGAATTTAAATAGTTTCTTTGTCTTGAGTTTACATTAATTATTTACATTTTACATTTACATATCCAAAAAGTTTCAGTCTTTTAATTGCGATTAATCGCGATTAATCGCGATTAATTTAAAAAAATTGTGCGATTAATTAGTTAATTTTTTTTAATCGATTGACAGCACTAATATATATATATATATATATATATATATATATATATATATATATTAACTACTTTCTTTTATTAAGGTCTAAACAAACCAAATTAATAAATGAAACTCATGAGAAACTCTCTTCTCACACTGAAAGTACACATGATCTCTCACACCAGTGTGTACCTTCTGATGAACGTTTAAACTTTAGATGTGAAAAACTCTTTGCAGGTAAAGAACATGAATGTGGTTTTTCTTTCGTATGAACTTTCAGGTGATTCTTCAGACCTGAAGCCTCATAAAAATGTTACAGTTGAATCTGTGCTGGTCTTGAAGATTAACTTTATTCACCGTGACTTTAGATGATGTTTCTTTGTTAGTTTATACAGGAGAGATTTTATTTCTAGATGCATTGTTGTGTCATGTTTGATGAGAACGAGTCATCAGACCTGAAAGTGCTGGATCTGAAGATGATCTACTGACTAGGGGTTGAACAACTTCTGTTTTTTTTTTAAGTTGACTTTTACGCTACCTGCAGCATCGGTGTCGGTGGGATGCCCCAGCCACTCCTGTCTCTTCCGGCGGGGTGGTCGTCAGCCCAGCACCACTGCCCAAGATGGTCGTCAGCCCAGCACCACTGCACAAGATGGCCGTCAGCCCAGCGCCACAGTACAAGATGGCCGCTAACCCAGCGCCAATGCCCAAATTGGCCATCGGTCCAGCGCCACAGTACAAGATGGCCGCCAGTCCAGCGCCACAACACAAGATGGCCACCAGCCCAGTGCCACAGCACGAGATGGCCGCCAGCCCAGCGCCACAGTACAAGATGGCCGCTAACCCGGCGCCAATGCCCAAATTGGCCACCGGTCCAGCGCCACAGTACAAGAGGGCCGCCAGCCCAGCGCCACAGCACAAGATGGCCGCCAGCCCAGCGCCACAGCACAAGATGGCAGATAGCCCAGCGCCACAGCACAAGATGGCCGCCAGCCCAGCGCCACCGCACAAGATGGCCGACCCAAACCCTGAGTCTCCAGATAAGGTGCACGATGCTGTCCCGGAGGCAGAGGCGGTGCCCGATGCTGTTCCGGAGGCCGAGGCGGTTCCCGTTGCTGTTCCAGAGGCCGAGGCGGTGCCCGACGCTGTTCCAGAGGCCGAGGTGGCACCCGATCCAGAGTTGAGTCAGGTCCCGGTGGACTCTCCGGAGTCGGGTCAGATTCCGGTGGACTCTCCGGAGTCGGGTCAGGTCACGTGGTGGTCTGCTGCTCCGTCCTGGGGGACTCTCGTCCTGACCACATGGCTGTGGTGGTCTTCCACTTGGACCTGGGGGGCTTCCGCCCTGACCACAAAGAGGTGGTGGTCATCCGCTCCGCCCTGGGGGACTCTGACTTTGACCACAAAGCTGTGGTGGTCTTCCGCTCCGCCCTGGTGGACTCCGGCCTCGACCACAAAGACGTGGTGGTCATCCGCTCCACCCTGGGGGGTTTCCGCCCTGACCACAAAGATGTGGTGGTCTTCCGCTCTGCCCTGGAGGGCTTTGACTTTGACCACAAGGCCGTGGTGGTCTTCCGCTCCGCCCTGGAGGGCTCTGACTTTGACCACAAGGCCGTGGTGGTCTTCCGCTCCGCCCTGGTGGGCGCCTCAACATCCCCTTTATGGACTTCTGTTTTGTGTATTTGAGTTCTGTGATGTTCCTGTCTGTTCCCCTTAGTTTTTCTGGCCCTCCATCCCTCCCCCTGAACCTCCTCCGTTCCTCCTCCCTCCTGGTTCTCCATGTTTTATGTTACATTTCTGGTGTTTGTCCCCCATGGGTTCCTTTTCCGGCCCTCCGTCCCTCCCCCTGAGCCTCCACCTGTCCGCCTCCCTCCTGGTCTCTGTCCCAGATCACTTCCTCCTCCCTTATATGGTCACCTTCCTCCTTGTTAAGTTAATTGATTGTCCCCCACCATTCTCTTGTTCCCTCATTATCCTTCTGTCTATTTATACCCAGTCTGTCTTAGTCTGTGTTACGGAGTCCTTGTTTAATGTCAGGTTATTTCATGTCCGTCATCCTTGCCTTGCCTTGTCTTGTCTTGCCTTGCCTTGTCTTCGTGTCCTGTTAATGTTCTGATTTGGATTCTCTGGTTTTGACCCTGCCTGGACTGTTTACCCCTCTGGATTATCCCTTTAATAAATGATACATACCTGCACATGGTTCTCTCATCTCGTTCCTGAAACGCCGATCGTGACAGTAACGTTACATACCAGCCTCCTACAGTTCTGCAGCTCAAGACGCAGTAGTCCAGTGCATCGGGTACACATTTCCAAGTTGTAAAATTTAAATAAAACAACATATCTATCGCAAATGTAAACACCTCCATCAACGCAACGTCATTCCCGCATTGCCAAAGAGCTGCATGGTACACAAATCAGATCTGAACAGTTGTGATATACAGTGTGAACATCATTATTTTAGATCAGATTCCAATCGGATGCAAAGATAATCGTATTTGGACTAACAGTGTGAATGTAGCCATAGTTAACTCTATCAACATTTAAGCCATAGTCGACTCTTCATTTACACATGTGCTGTAACTGTACCTCTCTCAACCACAAACGCCTTCTTTAATCAGCAATTATCAGTCAAATTTGCGAGTCCGTTCAGTGGCATTGTTAATGTTCATTTGCTCCAACATGGCTGACTTCCGGATTGATGACGCGTCCGTGAAAACCACCTATAGGACCAGCGACTAATCAACATCAAGCTTAAAGCATCATGGCAGAACATTGATGTAGAGTAGTCGATAAGTCTGTGTATCCCCTAATACTGACTGTGAATGTTTTTGATATGCACGAGTAGATTAGATGATTGACTGAAACTCTTCCCACATACAGTGCAGTGATACGGTTTCTCTCCAGTGTGGATCCTCTCATGTGTTTTCAGGTCTCCTAACCGACTGAATCTCTTGTCACAGAGTGAACACTTGTAAGGTTTCTCTCCAGTGTGGATCCTCTCATGTGATTTCAGGGATCCTAAATGACTGAATCTCTTGTCACAGTGTGAACACTTGTAAGGTTTCTCTCCAGTGTGGATCCTCTCATGTGATTTCAGGTCTCCTGACTGACTGAATCTCTTGTCACAGTGTGAACACTTGTAAGGTTTCTCTCCAGTGTGGATCCTCTGGTGCTGTTTCAAATGTTCAGCTCTAATAAAAGTCTTCTCACACTCAAAACACATATATTCTCTCACATCACTGTGTATCTTCTGATGTACTTTTAAATTCTGCAGATGTGAAAATCTCTTTCCACACAAAGAACATGAATGTGGTTTCTCCTTTGAATGAACTTTCAGGTGCTGCTTCAGGTTTGAAGCCGTCAAAAATGTTTTTCCACACTGATCACATTCATAAAGTTTCTCTCCAGTGTGAATGTTCATGTGTATCTTAAGGCTTGATGAATGTCTGAAACTCTTCCCGCACTGATCACATCTGTAAGGTTTCTCTCCAGTGTGGATCCTCGTGTGCATCTCAAGACCATGTTTGCTTCTCAAACTCTTTCCACACTGAGTGCAGGTGAAAGATTTCTCGTCTCTTCTTTTCTTTAAATCTTTCTGTTTGGTTTGAGAGCGACTCAAAGAGTTTTCTCCAGTTTTGACATGTTTGTCCTCCTCTTTATTCAGTTCTTCATGCTCCTCGTTTTCTTCAATCAACTCTAAAATACAAGTTAAAAAACAAAATTTTTTTTGCAAATCACCGAGAGAAATGTTTAAAAAAGACATACATGTGAACCCTGAAATAACAGTGTAGTGTGGACAAGTGTTATACAAAATATTTTGTTAATTTTTATAAATGATATGTCTCTGGATCTTTACTGGAGTGATGGACATTGTTCTTCCTGTTATACTTATTAATATTAATAATAATTATCATTATTAAACATTTTACAACATAATACACAAATCCCATGCTTCTATAGTGAGAACCCTTACCATTTGCTGCTTCAACTATATTATTAAACAGCTCTATATATCTTTCCCATCACAACAAATGAAAATATGACAAACAGTTTGAAGCTTTATAACCTTAATGTTCATCATCACTGAAGAATCAAGAATAAACACCAACCTGTTTGTTCTTCAGTGTGGTTCATTCTGCAGGGTTCTAGATCTCTCATGTTCTCTCTGTTCTTCAATAAACTCTTGTCTCTGCAGATTTCACTTCTTCCTGATGCTTTGATGCTCCTCTTCACTTGTAGACTGATGGGAATATTCCAGCATTTATTGATGAACTGCAGTGGGAGGAGCTTCACTGAAGGTGATAATGTTGTGGGAGGAGCTTTAGTGAAGGTTTGATTGTTGGGGAGGAGCTTAACTGAAGGTGATACTGTTGTGGGACACAAAATCACCGTTCACTCATTCAAAACAACAGACTGACTTACATTTTGTAAGACATGATTTGTGTAAGAAAGGCTGTATTTGAAGGAGTGACAATGGCCATGAATATTTCTTGATTCACACATGAGAGACAAAAGGACCTCCATAATGGGCCATCATCACTCAGTGGTGTAGTGCAGGCTAACTCCTGTTATTTATATATAGTGCTGTATTATATTACACAGGGCATGAAAACATATTTGCATTGTAGGACATTTAGATGCAATGAATTATAGTTTAATTCACAGACAGTAGTTCTGCAGCTGTTCAATGCATTCTGATAAAGTCTCAGTCAGGAGGGGAAAATGTGATAAACCTTGAATCCGTTAAAAAAAGAAACAGACAAAGCCAACATGATCCAGATTTTGAGTTAAGTTCCCCAGCTCTAGTAGCAGAATTAGTAGTAAATATCTTATAAGTATTATTTTTTTACAGGAACAATGTCTCAAGCACCGCTAGCCCTATGTTCTGTTAATTCAACAAATATTTAATTTCATTACTAGTCATTAGTGATTCTAAACGACACCCATTTACATATCTTCAGCTGCTCTATTATTGATGGGTTTCATATTATAAACACTCATTCAATAGGGCTTGGGCGTCGTGACGTCATTACTTGGCGTGGCCACCATGTTGACAGCCTCCTTTACTGCTACTCGGGCTACTGCGCAGTGTTTAAACATACTCCCTCTCATCCGTGTGTTTTAATTTGATTAATTAAAAATCTATTTCAACCATGGTAAACTGTTGCTGTATTGTGGGGTGTAAATAGCGCAACATATAATCGCCATGGGGAAAATAAAATGAGAATGGATTAATTTTACACCGCTTTCCTGCTTGGAGGCGCGACGGAGACCATAACATCTGAATATTCATTTAAGGGAAATTTCTTGGGTTACTCATCCAAAATACGGGAAATTTCAACATTCATCTTTTTGTTGCTATCCCTATGCTAACAGCAAAAATGTGTACTATAAAACTACTGCATTAACTAACGTTAAGCGATTTGTGAAGCTAGGTCTAACGTGACTTTAGTTACAGATTGGCGTGAAATCGTGCTCTCACAACAACCATGCTATCTTAAAAAGCCCTACATCACGCTAAGTTTGCTTTCAAGTAAGCAAAACGATGCTTTGAAAACAGCTGTTTCGCTGGAAGGGCAAGGAGTAGCGAGAGGACAACAACACAGAGACTTGACAGGTCCGATGGAAGTATTTTACAGGAAAATACCCATCCATTTGTGAAATGTACATGAGACTTCAATGACTTGTAGCTTCGGAACTATTCTGAAGTGTAGGCGCTCACAAAACAAGGTAGCCGAAGATATCTATTATGCAAAAGTGCGGCAGCAAGTCTCCGTCGGTACTACACTATTTGTTGGGAATTTCATATGGATCCAAACCGTTAATAGTGCCGATTTCACAACCTTTTCACGATTTTACCATTTTTTCTCTTTCTCCTAACTCTGCTTCTTCTCGTTCGACTTGATGTATGTTTACATTCGCGAGGCTGCCAGCAGGACCGCCACGTCCCAGAATTGTGCATGTGCAAAGGCTGACAGCAGTTACTTAAATAAAAAAGACACATAGGCTACAGAAACACCACAAAGCAAAATAATGTTCCATGTGTCTATATTATAATCCTGCTCATATATTTATGTATAGATTTGAAATGTCCTACGTGAATCCGATTAAAAACACTGCAGAAACAAAGAGTATTTAAAAAGACGGAATGCCTTGAACAGCTAACTCCCCTCAGAAGACTCCACATCTAAAGCTTCGGCAGCTCTTTCACACACACACACACTGTGAGCACACACCCGGAGCAGTGGGCAGCCATTTATGCTGCGGCACCCGGGGAGCAGTTACGGGTTCAGTGCCTTGCTCAAGGGCACCTAAGTCATGGTATTGAAGGTGGAGAGAGAGCTGTTCATACACTCCCCCCACCCACAATTCCGTCCGGCCCGAGACTAGAACCCACAACCCTTCGATTGGGAGTCCAACCCTCTAACCATTAGGCCACGACTTCTCCAGCAACAACAGCGCTTTGCACAAAGGTACCTGGCATTACGGATAGACTTTGATGTAAAACCTTCTCTCTTTCAAAAAAACAAAACTCTTGGGTTAAGGAGTTCCAGCCGCCAAAAATCAGCCCCAAGTCAGACCTGTGTGCCGCGAGAGTCCTGAGAAGTTCAGCTCATAAACCCCGCCCCCTGCATGTAAACGAATGGAACGTTAACGTAACAAATTAAACAGACAATTCAGTTTTCCCTAGTGTTTTTGGAGCCAAACATGATATAAGTCTGACGCTACAAGCAAACATACGACCTATCGCTGTTGCCGGTATGGAGTGAAAACAGTATCAAAACCTCCCAAAAAAAAATAAAAAATACGGGAGAGATCCACACTCGCACACACAATCCACAGTTGCACGGGAGAGATCCACATTTTATTATAATATTCAGAAATGTATTAATTGCAATGTTTTTAAAGGGAAATGCAGAAGAGAAGAAGTGATTTTATCATGATTAAGACTCATATGATCCACAAGTTAATTTGAAAAAGTTGATTCATGTTAAAACAATACATTTTAACTTAATTTTTATTTGAATAAAGATGTATTTACGTTTAAGTGCAATACAGTTTTTAACTGAACTTTTAGGTACAACACATTTTAATTTAACTATTACATTCTTTTTATTTACCTGTTTGTAAGCACAATAAAGTGTTAATGTTAAAACTGTATATTTACAATATTAAAGTGGCTGACAATAATAAATATTCTTATTAGGGATAAAACTGCCTGGTTTTTAATAGTTAGGCCTACTGTGCTACTGAATTTTAATGCTGGTATAGTGATACTTGGAAAGTCAAATATTTTCTGAGTTGGTACATGGTATAAAGTTTGAGAACCACTGGCCTAAACAGTTACTATAGTGCTTAGTTGTTGGCATTTTAATGTAGTTACGATTACCAAGCTTGGCATATAAAATTATGTGTTCTTAAATAACATAAAACTGTATGTTAATGGCATCATCTATCAGTATTGTTGTGCTATCATTATATATCATGTGGGAATTTTTTTTTTTTTAAATTTCTGACAAGAACTAAGCAGGAGAGGTTTCTGTACCTATATAACCACAACATTAAATCAGCTTTACCGGAAGTTTACGAGCTGGCTTATCTATGCGCAAGTTACAAAACCGTTACAAAACCGTAACGCACAACGCTATTCAAAACAGCTCAAAATGGTGTCAGAACACGCATTCTGTACTCACTACTCCAGTGTTTTATACAATTACATTTCATTATAAACAGCATACATTAATATTTCATTAAAATCAGTTGTTAAACAATTTAGCTTTTGATATGTAATATTACTCTCCTGTACTAATCAGCAGATACAGTAAAAACAACAAATCTCCAACAAATATTGTTCACCCAAAGTTGTTCATTTAGGATGCAGCTCAGATAAGTATTGCTATTTCTTTCTTTTATACTGTTTATACTTTATACTTTTATACTGTTCGAAGTATGTGTGCTACAGTTGCATGCGCACTACATTTGGATTTCTTAAAGAGGAAGTGTCAGGACAATACCATTATAGATGTTTGTTTTTCTATTAATTCTTTGTCACATATAGTACATTTTAACTTATTCGTACATTATGAAATATTATATTTATTATACTTGCCTTACTGTATTATGAATTTCAGTTTTTATATTTGTTTATATTCATGTGGGCTGCATTTTTATGGAATACAAGTACACATACACACACACAGTATTGCTTCAAAAAGTAAAGTTACACTTAAAAAGTAAGTAATTAACAGAATCAAATTGTCACGGTTGGGTTTGGGAAAACACAAAGAGAGGGTAGATCCAAATGCAGGTAAGGGTTTTTATTTAAACAGAGGGGTAACTACAAAAATAAACAGTCATGAGAGACAAACGTAACCAAAAGAGGGAACCGGATGAAACGGGGAACTCGGAAGAATGAGAAGGTAGAGGAAGTCTCGGGGGAACGAGAGCATGAGACACATAGGGTAAGGACTCCATGATGACAACAGAGAAAGACAGCTCTATATAGGGAAACTAATGACAGAGTATTGTCAACACCTGTGCGATTCTAATTGGAGTGCAATTACTGTGAAGACACAACCAGACTAGCGGAATTAAAGTGCCTATGGTGAAGTGCCTAAGGGGAAGTGAGCTCACTAGGGAACACCCAGGAAAACAAAGACTGGCAGCGTGACATTACCCCCTCCCTACGGAGCAGCTACCAGATGCTCCACCTAAACCCAGGAAAACCCCAACAGAAAAAGAGGCAGGAGGGAGGTGGAACGGCGGCGGACCAGGGGGAGGGATGGAGGGACAGAAAACAGGGACAGGAGCAACCAGGAGGAATGGAAAGGTGCAACACAAAACAAGGAGTCCAGGAGGGAGGCGGACAGGTGGAGGCTCAGGGGGAGGGAAGGAGGGCCAGACTAAACTAAAAGGAACAGACAGAAACAGAACTCAAAAAACACAAAACATAAGTCCATGAAGGGCATGTTGAGGCGTCCACCAGGACGGAGCAGATGACCACCACATCTTTGTGGTCGAGGCCGGAGTCCACCAGGGCGGAGCGGAAGACCACCACGGCCTTGTGGTCAAAGTCAAAGCCCTCCAGGGCGGAGCGGAAGACCACCACGTCTTTGTGGTCGAGGCCGGAGTCCACCAGGGCGGAGCAGAAGACCACCACGTCCTCATGGTCACCGCCGGAGTCCCCCAGAGCGGAGCGGAAGACCACCACGTCCTCGTGGTCACCGCCCGAGTCCCCCAGGGTGGAGCGGATGACCACCACGTCCTCGTGGTCACCGCCAGAGTCCCCCAGGGCGGAGTAGAAGACCACCACGGCCTTGTGGTCACCGCCTCGGGAACTGTATCAGGCACCGCCTCTGGAACAGCCTCGGGCACCGCCTCGGGAACTGTATCGGGCACCGCCTCGGGAACAGCATCGGGCACCGCCTCGGGAACAGCCTCGGGCACCGCCTCGGGAACAGCCTCGGGCACCGCCTCGGGAACAGCCTCGGGCACCGCCTCGGGAACAGCATCGGGCACCGCCTCGGGAACAGCATCGGGCACCGCCTCGGGAACTGCATCGGGCACCGCCTCGGGAACTGCATCGGGCACCGCCTCGGGAACAGCATCGGGCTCTGCCTCGGGAACAGCCTCGGGAACTGCATCGAGCACCGCCTCGGGAACAGCATCGGGCACCGCCTCGGGAACAGCCTCGGGCACCGCCTCGGGAACAGCCTCGGGAACTGCATCGAGCACCGCCTCGGGAACAGCATCGGGCACCGCCTCGGGAACAGCCTCGGGCACCGCCTCGGGAACAGCCTCGGGCACCGCCTCGGGAACAGCCTCGGGCACCGCCTCGGGAACAGCATCGAGCACCGCCTCGGGAACTGCATCGGGCACCGCCTCGGGAACTGCATCGGGCACCGCCTCGGGAACTGCATCGGGCACCGCCTCGGGAACAACATGGAGCACCGCCTCGGGAACAACATCGAGCACCGCCTCGGGAACAGCATCGGGCACCGCCTCGGGAACAGCATCGGGCACCGCCTCGGGAACAGCATCGGGCACCGCCTCGGGAACAGCATCGGGCACCGCCTCGGGAACAGCATCGGGCACCGCCTCGGGAACTGCATCGGGCACCGCCTCGGGAACTGCATCGGGCACCGCCTCGGGAACAGCCTCGGGCACCGCCTCGGGAACAGCATCGGGCACCGCCTCGGGAACTGCATCGGGCACCGCCTCGGGAACTGCATCGGGCACCGCCTCGGGAACAACATCGGCCACCGCCTCGGGAACTGCATCGGGCACCGCCTCGGGAACTGCATCGGGCACCGCCTCGGGAACAGCATCGGGCACCGCCTCGGGAACTGCATCGGGCACCGCCTCGGGAACAGCATCGGGCACCGCCTCGGGAACTGCATCGAGCACCGCCTCGGGAACAGCATCGAGCACCGCCTCGGGAACAGCATCGGGCACCGCCTCGGGAACAGCATCGGGCACCGCCTCGGGAACTGCCTCGGGCACCGCCTCGGAAACTGCCTCGGGCACCGCCTCGGAAACTGCATCGGGCACCGCCTCGGAAACTGCATCGGGCACCGCCTCGGCCTCCGGAACAGCAACGGGGACCGCATCGGGAACGGCTTCGGTCACCGCCTCGGCCTCCGGAACAGCAGCGGGCACCGCCTCGGCCTCCAGAACAGCAACGGGAACCGCATCGGGAACGGCCTCGGCCACCGCCTCGGCCTCCGGAACAGCAGCGGGTACCGCCTCGGCCTCCAGAACCGCAGCGGGCACCACATCGGGAACAGCATCGGGCATTGCCTCGGCCTCTCGAACAGCATCGAGCACCTTCTCGGGAACAGCCTCGGCCACCGGAGCAGCAGCGGGCACCGCATCGGGAACGACCTCGGCCACCGCCCCGGCCTCCGGAACAGCAACGGGAACCGCATCGGGAACGGCTTCGGTCACCGCCTCGGCCTCCGGAACAGCAGCGGGCACCGCCTCGGCCTCCAGAACAGCAACGGGAACCGCATCGGGAACGGCCTCGGCCACCGCCTCGGCCTCCGGAACAGCAGCGGGTACCGCCTCGGCCTCCAGAACCGCAGCGGGCACCACATCGGGAACAGCATCGGGCATTGCCTCGGCCTCTCGAACAGCATCGAGCACCTTCTCGGGAACAGCCTCGGCCTCGGAAACAGCATCGGGCACCGCCTCGGGAACTGCATCGGGCACCGCCTCGGAGACTGCATCGGGCACCGCCTCGGCCTCCGGAACATTAGCGGGCACCGCATCGGGAACGGCCTCGGCCACCGCCTCGGTCTCCGGAACAGCAGCGGGCACCGCATCGGGAACAGCCTCGGCCACCGCCTCCGGAACAGCAGCGGGCACCGCATCGGGAATGGCCTCATGGACGGCAGCCGCCCGCTCGGGAACGTTCTCCGGGTCCTGAGGAACAGTAGCTGCCTGTCTCCTCCTCCGCCCTCTACGATGGAGAGTCGGTGGCGTTGAGTCGGCCATCTTGTGCTGTGGTGCTGGGCTGGCGGCCATCTTGAGCTGTGGCGCTAGGCTGGCGGCCATCTTGGGCTGTGGGGCTGGGCTGGTGGCCATCTTGGGTTGTGGGGCTGAGCTGGCAGCCTTGTCTGGAAACTCTGGTGTGGTTGTTGCATTCCACTGAGCACGATGGTGCAGGTAATTGGTAAACCCCCAAAAGTCCAGGATCTCTAACCCCTTCATCTCCCATTGAGGTAAAGGATCATCCAGGCAATTATTAAACCAATCCTTTAGTGCTGCATCATTGTAACCTAACCCGACTGCCAAAGTCCAAAACAATTGCGCCAGGCCACCCACCTCCCTTCCCTCTTGACGAAGGGTGGTTAAGTTCCGGACTCTCCCCCTCCGTTCCTCCATGGTGGCTGGGGAACCGATTCGAAATCTCACACCGCTGGATCTAGGCATGATGGAGTCCTTCTGTCACGGTTGGGTTTGGGAAAACACAAAGAGAGGGTAGATCCAAATGCAGGTAAGGGTTTTTATTTAAACAGAGGGGTAACTACAAAAATAAACAGTCATGAGAGACAAACGTAACCAAAAGAGGGAACCGGATGAAACGGGGAACTCGGAAGAATGAGAAGGTAGAGGAAGTCTCGGGGGAACGAGAGCATGAGACACATAGGGTAAGGACTCCATGATGACAACAGAGAAAGACAGCTCTATATAGGGAAACTAATGACAGAGTATTGTCAACACCTGTGCGATTCTAATTGGAGTGCAATTACTGTGAAGACACAACCAGACTAGCGGAATTAAAGTGCCTATGGTGAAGTGCCTAAGGGGAAGTGAGCTCACTAGGGAACACCCAGGAAAACAAAGACTGGCAGCGTGACACAAATAAGATCCTACAGGACAAAGTGAATTTCCATTTAAAAATCACGATGTCCAATATGACACAAATCAATAAAAGATCCTTCATGAAAAAATGTAATCCCATTAAATAAATCAGAATGTTCAATAAGATTTTAAGCATCAAATAAAATCTGTTTTTATGTAGCACACCAAACTTAGTTTTGTTTATTCAAGGGGATTCACAAATGTAATTATACATGACGTTTACTGCACAGTTGAGTCCAAAACAACTTTGAGTATAGACTCAACACTGGCTGGTGTGAGTGTGCGCAAGTGATGATGTCATCGCCATAAGTTATACTCAAAGCAAATACAACAAATTAGTAAAAGTGAAAACTAACTTGAATTGCAAAGATGTAATACGTAAGATATAATACTATATATAAATGCTTAGTAAAACACGATTCAATTCGCAAATGTAAACACCTCCATCAACGCAACGTCATTCCCGCATTGCCAAAGAGCTGCATGGACACACAAATCAGATCTGAACAGTTGTGATATACAGTGTGGACATCATTATTTTAGATCAGATTCCAATCGGATGCAAAGATAATCGTATTTGGACTAACAGTGTGAATGTAGCCATAGTTAACTACGTCAACATTTAAGCCATAGTCGATGCTTCATTTACACATGTGCTATAACTGTACCTCTCTCAACTACAAACGCCTTCTGTAATCAGCAATAATCAGTCAAATTTGCGAGTCCGTTCAGTGGCATTGTTTATGTTCATTTGCTCCAACATGGCTGACTTCCGGATTGATGACGCGTCCGTGAAAACCACCTATAGGACCAGCGACTAATCAACATCAAGCTTAAAGCGTCATGGCAGAGCATTGATGTCGAGTAGTCGATAAGTCTGTGTATCCCCTACTACTGACTGTGAATGTTTTTGATATGCACGAGTAGATTAGATGATTGACTGAAACTCTTCCCACATACAGTGCAGTGATACGGTTTCTCTCCAGTGTGGATCCTCTCGTGTCTTTTCAGATGTCCTAACCGACTGAATCTCTTGTCACAGTGTGAACACTTGTAAGGTTTCTCTCCAGTGTGGATCCTCTCATGTGTTTTCAGGTCTCCTAACTGATTGAATCTCTTGTCACAGTGTGAACACTTGTAAGGTTTCTCTCCAGTGTGGATCCTCTCATGTGTTTTCAGGTCTCCTAACTGACTGAATCTCTTGTCACAGTGTGAACACTTGTAAGGTTTCTCTCCAGTGTGGATCCTCTCGTGTCTTTTCAGGTCTCCTAACTGATTGAATCTCTTGTCACAGTGTGAACACTTGTAAGGTTTCTCTCCAGTGTGGATCCTCTCGTGTCTTTTCAGATGTCCTAACTGATTGAATCTCTTGTCACAGTGTGAACACTTGTAAGGTTTCTCTCCAGTGTGGATCCTCTCGTGCCATTTCAAATGTCCAGCTGTAATAAAAGTCTTCTCACACTCAAAGCACATATATTCTCTCACATCACTGTGTATCTTCTGATGTACTTGTAAACTCTGCAGACGTGAAAACCTCTTTCCACACAAAGAACATGAATGTGGTTTCTCCTTTGAATGAACTTTCAGGTGAATCTTCAGGTTTGTAGCCGTCAAAAATGTTTTTCCACATTGATCACATTCATAAAGTTTCTCTCCAGTGTGGATGTTCATGTGTATCTTAAGGTTTGATGATGCAGTAAAACTCTTCCCACACCGATCACATCTGTAAGGTTTCTCTCCAGTGTGGATCATCATGTGCATCTCAAGACTATGCTTTTTTGGGAAACTCTTTCCACACTGAGTGCAGGTGAAAGATTTCTTGTCTCTTCTTTTCTTTAAATCTTTCTGTTTGGTTTGAGAGCGACTCAGAGAGTTTTCTCCAGTTTTGACATGTTTGTCCTCCTCTTTATTCAGTTCTTCATGCTCCTCGTTTTTTTCAATCAACTCTAAAATAAAAGTTAAAAAACAACATTTTTTTAGCAAATCACAGAGAGAAATTTTAAAAAAAGACATACATGTGAACCCTGAAATAAGTGTAGTGTGGACAAGTGTTATACAAAATATTTTGTTCATTTTTATAAATGATATGTCTCTGGATCTTTACTGGAGTGATGGACATTGTTCTTCCAGTTATACTTATTAATATTAATAATAATTATCATTATTAAACATTTTACAACATAAGACACAAATCCCATGCTTATATAGTGAGAACCCTTACCATTTGCTGCTTCAACTATATTATTGAACAGCTCTATACATCTTTCCCATCACAACAAATGAAAATATGACAAACTGTTTGAAGCTTTATAACCTTAATGTTCATCATCACTGAAGAATCAAGAATAAACACCAACCTGTTTGTTCTTCAGTGTGTTTCATTCTGCAGGGTTCTGGATCTCTCATGTTCTCTCTGTTCTTCAATAAACTCTGTCTCTGCAGATTTCACTTCTTCCTGATGCTTTGATGCTCCTCTTCACTTGTAGACTGATTGGAATATTCCAGCATTTATTGATGAACTGCAGTGGGAGGAGCTTCACTGAAGGTGATCCTATTGTGGGAGGAGCTTTAGTGAAGGTTTGATTGTTGGGGAGGAGCTTAACTGAAAGTGATACTGTTGTGGGACACAAAATCACCGTTCACTCATTCAAAACAACAGACTGACTTACATTTTGTAAGACATGATTTGTGTAAGAAAGGCTGTATTTGAAGGAGTGACAATGGCCATGAATATTTCGTGATTCACACATGAGAGACAAAGGACCTCCCATAATGGGCCATCATCACTCAGTGGTGTAGTGCAGGCTAACTCCTGTTACTTATATATAGTACTGTATTATATTACACAGGGCAAGAAAACATCTTTGCATTGTAGGACATTTAGATGCAATGAATTATACTTTAATTCACAGACAGTAGTTCTGCAGCTGTTGAATGCATTCTGATAAAGTCTCAGTCAGGAGGGGAAAATGTGATAAACCTTGAAGCCGTTAAAAAAAAGAAACAAACAAAGCCAACATGATCCAGATTTTGAGTTAAGTTCCCCAGCTCTTGTAGCAGAATTAGTAGTAAATATCTTAATAAGTAGTGGTGGGCATAGATTAATTTTTTTAATCTAGATTAATCTCACTGTGATCTTGAAATTAATCTAGATTAAAATGGCTCATTCGAATTCTGCCGAAGGCATTCAGAATATGTGTGTTACCCAAATAAAAATTGACAAACAGTAAGTCTTTGAGAAGGGGTTTATCAAGCTAGGTGGTGCATTAGAAAAGGGGCTCATCAAGTTTGTAGGTGTCAAGGTACAGAAACCAAATAATTAAATGTAAAATAGCACTGGATAGTCTTCAATGTAAAAATGAAATATACAATCAAACCTACATTTATTCAGACACCTTCAACATTTCTCACATTATTACAGTTTTGCTATATATATCAAAAATTATATCTGGTGTTTTAATAATTTTGGGTTTGACTGTTAAAACTACAAAGTAATTCAGTCAAGAGCAGTGAGTGATTTTCTTTCTTTCAGTTTCTTGGATTAACATTACAGCAGCCAGTAGCTAAATTAGGTGCGGTCACTTTAAGAGACAATGAACGCATCCAATATAATACACATCCCATTTTTTTTCCTCAACTGTTTACTTTTACTTCAGAAATAACTGACAGTTTTTTCGAGAATAAGGTGATTTCCAAGGTGGATATTTTGACATATTTTGTATGTGTTTGTCGCCACAAGAGCAAAAATAAGCAAATTCGATGTTCAAGTGTTTTGAAACGCCTTTCTCTGCGTGAGCCTGAACACCAGAACACCGCGAGTACTGAATTGGGCTCTTTCACATCTTTTTGTTTGTTCAAAGTGCGATTTGTATTTGTTCAGGTGCAGGAGGGACTTCGAGTAGAACTTCGCAGAAGAGAGCTCGGTTCAGTGTCGCTGTCTGTGATACGCTTCTCTCTCTCTCCGCACCGAATACAGCGCGCAAGTAACCAGCTACTCTCTGTTCAGCTTTTCCGCGTCTTGTGTTTTGATGCTTTAATGTTTAAATCGACAAGCAGTAAGGGTTAAAAACAAGTGAAAAAGATAAGCTTTCGTGACGATGCGCAGCAGTGGCCCGTCAACTGTCCTGAGCATCTTTTTAGGCTGGCCTCAGCCAGTCGGTTATATAAAATATCAAGGTGAAAGTCATCATAGCTTGCTTAGTATAGACCCTGCTCCCAACCCGACTTTGAGAATAGATTAACGTTAATATTTTTGTTAACGCAGCACGTTAACGCCGATAACGGCCCACCACTACTTATAAGTATTATTTTTTAACAATGTCTCAAGCACCACTAGCCCTATGTTCTGTTACTACGACAAATAATTAATTTCATTACTAGTCATTAGTGATTCTAAACAAGACACCCATTGACATATTTTCAGCTGCTCTAATATTGATGAGTTTCAGATTATAAACACTCCTTCAATAACTTCAGGACCAGTCTGCAGATCATCTCTCTTTAGTCTGAGTGTTTGCAGATAGAAACAAATCATTAAAGTCCGAATACTTGCTGCAATCTGATGACACCCATCTCCATTAACAACACGTCAATAACTACACTAGAGCACATAATAATAATAATATATAAATATAGTTAGATTTTGCATTCTGAGACAATAATTAAATTATCTTTGGTACAATTTTTCATTTGCAAAAGCTGACAGTGGTTACTTAAAAAAAGACACATGTAGGCTACATAAAACACCACAAAAGCAAAATAGTGTTCCCTGTGTCTATATTATAATCCTGCTCATATATTTATGTATAGATTTAAAATGTCCTACGTGAAACCGATTAAAAACACTGCAGAACGACCTCGCATATTGCAGCATAAACAAAGAGTATTTAAAAAGGCGAAATGCCGTGAACAGCTAACTCACCTCAGAAGACTCCACGTCTAAAGCCTCGGCAGCTCTTTGTGCCTCATCAGGCGATGACTTAAATAACAGCGCTTTGCACAAAGGTACCTTGCATTATGGACAGACTTTTATGTAAAACCTTCTCTCTTTCCAAAAAAAAAGCTCTCGGGTAAGGAGTTTCAGGCGCCAAGTCAGACCTGTGTGCCCCGCGAGTCCTGAAAAGTTCAGCTCATAAACCCCGCCCCCTGCATGTACACGAATGGAACGTGATGCAACTACGTAAATCAAATTAAACGGAAAATTCAGTTTTCCCTAGTGTTTTTGGAGCCAAACATGATATAAGTCTGACGCTACAAGCAAACATACGACATATCGCTGTTGCCATTATGGAGTTAAAACAGTATTAAATCCTCCCAAACAAATACGGGAGAGATCGCACACACAAGTGAGAGAATCATGACAGCTTGTGAGAAATAGATAGGAACGGCGATATTATTATAATATTCAGAAATCGATTAATGTCAATGTTTTTAAAGGGAAATGCAGAAGAGAAGTGATTTTATCATGATTAAGACTCATATGACCCACAAGTTAATTATGAATTCATGTTAAAACACAATACATTTTAACTTAATCTTTATTTGGATAAAGTTGTTTTTACATTTAAGTGCAATACAGTTTTTTACTGAACTTTTAGGTACAACACAATTTAATTTAAGTTTTTCTTTTTTATTTACCTGTTTGTAAGTACAGTGCAGTGTTAATGTTAATTATCAAACTGTATATTAACAATATTAAAATGGCTGACAACTGTAAATATTCTTATTAGGGATAAAACTGCCTGGTTTTTAATAGTTTTAATAGTTAGGCCTACTGTGCTACTGAATTTTAATGCTGGTATAGTGGTACTTGGAGAGTCAAATATTTTCTGAGTTAGTACATGGTATAAAGTTTGAGAACCACTGGCCTAAACAGTTACTATAGTGTTTAGTTGTTGGCATTTTAATGTTTTTATGATTACCAAGCTTGGCATATAAAATTATGTGTTCTTAAATAACATAAAACTGTATGTTACTGGCATCATCTATCAGCATTGTTATGTTATCATTATATATCATGTAGCAATTAAAAAAAAAAAATTCTGACAAGAACTAGGCAGGAGAAGTTTCTGTACCTATATAAGCCACAACATTAAATCAGCTTTACCGGAAGTTTACGAGCTGGCTTATCTATGCGCAAGTTACAAAACCGTAAGGCACAACGCTATTCAAAACAGCTCAAAATGGAGTCAGAACACGCATTCTGTACTCACTACTCCAGTGTTTTATACAATTAAATGTTATTATAAACAGCATACATTAATATTTCATTAAAATCAGTTGTTAACGATTTAGCTTTTGATATGTAATATTACACTCCTGTACTAATCAGCAGATACAGTGTAGTGTATTTTTGTCTGCCATGGATCTGAGGAATCACACAGTCTCAGGGTTTTGTTTCTAGAAGATAGACTTTATTTCAGAGAGAAAAAAAGCTGAGATGTTCTCTACAAGAAGATCTCCCGAATGCTAGGTAGCATCTCATTATATACCCTATACAGGGCATTTCCAAATAGTCAGACTTTTCCTTATGCCTAAAATTTTAATACCTCCCTAGAGACTTGCTATGGTAAAGAAAAGAGGCCCATTGCATGTTTTTCCAGATGTTTCCTATCTGTGGTGGTCAGGATGTTTTTTGCAGACATAGGCACATTCCTTTCACACAAAGGCTATATGATTATAAAGGAATAAGACACATATGCATATATGTGACTAGAATCATCTTGATTATACTTGATTGAGTAAAATCTTATTAATAAAAATCTTCCACAACAGTAAAAACAACAACTCACCAACAGAGATCGTTCACCCAAATTACTGTTCGAAGTATGTGTGCTACAGTTGCATGCGCACTACATTTGGATTTCTTAAAGAGGAAGTGTCAGGACAATGCCATTATAGATGTTTGTTTTTCTATTAATTCTTTGTCACATGTAGTGCATTTTAACTTATTCATACATTATGAAATATTATATTTATTATACTTGCCTTACTGTATTATGAATTTCAGTTTTTATATTTGTTTATATTCATATGGGCTGCATTTTTATGGAATACAAGTACACACACACACAGTGTTGCTCTAAAAAAGTAAAGTTACACTTAAAAAGTAAGTAATTAACAGAATCAAATAAGATCCTACAGGACAAAGTGAATTTCCATTTAAAAATCACGACGTCCAATATGACACAAATCATTGTTTATTCAAGGGGATTCACACATGTAATTATTTACAACTTTGAGTATAGACTCAACACTGGCTTGTGTGAGTGCGCGCAAGGGATGTCATCGCCATCATCACTTAATGGCTTTTAGATATAGAATTATAAAAAATGTCAAAACTTTTTGATGCAAATACAGCCAGCAGAAAATAAAAGTGGTTGATAAGAGTTAAAAATAAAGTATTAATAAACAGGTGATGTTTACTCAATGATAAGTTACACTCAAAGCAAATACAACAAATTAGTAAAAGTGAAACTAACTTGAATTGCAAAGATGTAATACATAAGATATAATACAATAAAGAAATGCTTAGTGAAACACGATTCACAAGATACCATTTAAAAATGTTAATTTTATTAAATAAAATGTTTTTTTTTTTCTTCTTAATTTCAAACAGATTATGTCTGGTTCTGGTCTACATCCCTCTTTACAATTGAAGCAAAGGAGGATCAGCTGCAATGCTACAATATATTGATGGAACTGTTTGGAAACAGAGCATAAATGTGGAAGTCCTTCAAAGGTTTATTATCCTGTTGTGCCATCTATAGAGGGTTTTCACGATGCGTCATCAATCCGGATGTCGGAGGCACAGAACATAAACAATGCCACTGAACGGACTCACAAATTTGACTGATTATTGAGTTTTGGTCTGTACTAATCGGTTGCATAAGTTAAAAACATTTCGAGTTCTGTCAAAAGTTAAAGAGAAGAGAGCAAAAAAATGATTAAAGAAGGCGTTCGGGAGATCTTCTTGTAGAGAACATCTCAGCTTTTTTTCTCTCTGAAATAAAGTCTATCTTCTAGAAACAAAACCCTGAGACTGTGTGATTCCTCAGATCCATGGCAGACAAAAATACACTACACTGTATCTGCTGATTAGTACAGGAGTGTAATATTACATATCAAAAGCTAAATCGTTAACAACTGATTTTAATGAAATATTAATGTATGCTGTTTATAATAACATTTAATTGTACAAAACACTGGAGTAGTGAGTACAGAATGCGTGTTGACACCAAGTGAAAAAGATAAGCTTTCGTGACGATGCGCAGCAGTGGCCCGTCAACTGTCCTGAGCATCTTTTTAGGCTGGCCTCAGCCAGTCGGTTATATAAAATATCAAGGTGAAAGTCATCATAGCTTGGTTAGTATAGACCCAGCTCTCAACCCGACTTTGAGAATAGATTAACGATAATATTTTTGTTAACGCAGCACGTTAACGCTGATAACGGCCCACCACTACTTATAAGTATTATTTTTTAACAATGTCTCAAGCACCACTAGCCCTATGTTCTGTTACTACGACAAATATTTAATTTCATTACTAGTCATTATTGATTCTAAACAAGACACCCACTGACATATTTCAGCTGCTCTAATATTGATGAGTTTCAGATTATAAACACTCATTCAATAACTTCAGGACCAGTCTGCAGATCATCTCTCTTTAGTCTGAGTGTTTGCAGATAGAAACAAATCATTAAAGTCAGAATATTTGCTGCAATCTGATGACACCCAACTCCATTAACAACACAATAACACTTGGGTAAAGTTGGTTTTATATTCAGACATTCGGACTTCCGCGTTCAATAACTTTGTTAATATGCACTTGAAAAAGACACTTTCGGTCAAGTATCATTACCGACCATGATGAGTACATTTCAGAACACATTTTTATGTCGAACTCGACGTTTTAAAGACGCTGATAAACACGCTTACCTCTATGGAGTGTCGTGACGTCATCGCCTATCTGAGGGACTATCTACAAATTACGTGTTTCTATTAAAAATAAATAAAAACACAACTGTTTTTATTTATTTGCCTGCAAATGAATAAGAACTGTGTTGATTTGTTGGTTTTAACAATGATATAATTTATTTCAATAGGTTTTGAAAGCATGGGTCAACTTCTCTGAAGCAAGTTGGAACATCTAGTCTGGACACTACAGAACATACTAAAGCCCATGTCTTGCTGTTTTATTCACCTCTGTTTTTCTGATTTTAAGTATGATAAAGACTTAACAGTGTAACAGTGTTCTCCAGGTGTTGAATGAAAATGCAAAAAGGCTGAACTCTTTTGTTTTTCAGTTTTATGACATCTTTGTTTAACATTAAACTCACAATTCATGTGCATTGATTGATGTTTACATTCCTGCAGAAATGTCACTTTGCATGGTACTGAATCCATCAGATTATTGACAAGTACTCAGAAATCATGACAGCAAACACGATGTTGATTTTGGATGAACATTTCTAAAACTATGGCAAAACTTTCCTCAAGATGGTTTATAAGAATTTGTGCTTCACATATATTAAATTTGTACCATCAATGTTTTTATGGGTTTCCACAATGACTTTTCCACAATCCACTTCAACAGCTTTTGAAAGAAGGAACCTAGTGCTAAGTTGCAAAATATTTATTTGACTCTCAATTACATACATTAAGTCTTTAATGTACAAGTATTTAATATAGATGTTCAAAAAGTACAGTACCATCACTGTATTCAGTTTCTCTATTTACACACCTTCAGTTCAATAACTTTTTAAAGGAGTCTCAAAACAAAACAAGCTGCTAAATAATTATCTGACCCTCTTCGTCATATCAGGAGTACTGAAAGTACAATTATTTGCTCTAAAAGATACATTTGCAGCGTCCCTGTATTATACTGTATGTTTTTCTTCATAGAGACACCCCCTTCAGTTCAATAACTTTTTTAAAGAGGCTCACACTGTTACAAAACAAGTAGCTAAATAATTATCTGACCCTCTATAACATATCAGAAGTCTTGAAAGTAAAAGTGTTTTCTCTAAAATATACATTTACAGCATCTCTGTATTATACAGGTCCATCACAATACATTAGAATTTCGTTGAAAAGTTCATTTGTTTCAGTAATTCAACTCAAATTCTTAAACTCGTGTATTAAATAAATTCAATGCAGACAGACTGAAGTAGTCTTTGGTTCTTTTAATTGTGATGATTTTGGCTCACATTTAACAAAAACCCACCAATTCACTATCTTAACAAATTAGAATACTTCATAAGTACACATTTTTAGTGAATTGTTTGCCTTCTGGAAAGTATGTTCATTTACTGTACATGTACTTAAATACTTGGTAGGGGCTCCTTTTGCTTTAATTACTGCCTCAATTGGCGGGGCATGGAGGCGATCAGTTTTTGGCACTGCTGGGGTGGTATGGAAGCCCAGGTTTCTTTGACAGTGGCCTTCAGCTCATTTGCAATTTTTGGTATCTTGTTTCTCATCTTCCTCTCGACAATAGCCCATAGATTCTCTATATGGTTCAGGTCTGGTGAGTTTGCTGGCCAGTCAAGCACACCAACACCATTGTCATTTAACCAACTTTTGGTGCTTTTGGCAGTGCAGGCAGGGGCCAAAAATGATTGTGTATCCTAGTGAACCAAACTGAGAGACCATTTTGAAGGCTCAGGAAACCTTTCCAGGTGTTTTGAGTTGATTAACTGATTAGCATGTCACCATATTCTAATTTGTTGAGATGAAACAAGACCAAACAATGCAGATGAGGTGAAGGCCATTGCCAAAGAAACCTGGGCTTCCATATCACCTCAGCAGTGCCAACTATTCACCTCCATGCCACACCGAACTGAGGCAGAAATTAAAGCAAAAGGAACCGCTCCCAAATATTGAGTACATGTACAGTAAATGAACATACTTGTTGTACTAATTTATTATTATTATTATTGGTCCTATTAAGAATTCTAATTTGTAAAGCTAGTGAATTGGTGGGTATTTGTAAAATGTGAGCCCAAATCATCACAATTAAAAGATCCAAAGACTTAAACTACTTTTATTTTATTTATAAATGTAATTAATACACAAGTTTCACAATTTGAGTTGAATTACTGAAATAAATGGACTTTTCCACGACATTCTAATTATTGAGATGCACCTGCATGTTGTGCCTTTAGAGAGACACCTTCCAGTTCAATAACTTTCTACAAGAGTCTTAGACGGTTACAAATTCTTGAAATACAAGTATTGGTCATAAAACATACATTTGCAGCATACCTGTTTCTTCATAGACACACCGTAACTTCAATTCCAGTTCAATACCTTTCCAAAGAGTTTCACACGGTTACACCACAAGCTGCTAAATAATTATGTGACAATCTTCAACATATCAGAAGTCAGGAAATACAAGTATTGGCCATAAAACATACATTTGTAGCATCCCTGTGTTGCTTCATAGACACACCATAACTTCACTTCCAGTACAATATATTTTTCAAAAAGGCTCACACGGTTACAAAACAAGCTGCTAAATAAATATGTGACAATCTTCAACATATAATAATCAGGAAATACAAGTATTGGCCATAAAACATACATTTGTAGCATCCCTGTGTTGCGTCATATACACACCATAACTTCACTTCCAGTTCAATACCTTTCCAAAGAAGGCTCACACGGGTACAACACAAGCTGCTAACTAATTACGTGACCCTCTTCAACATATCAGAAGTCTTGAAATACAAGTATTGGCCATAAAACATACATTTGCAGCATCCCTGCTTCATAGACACACCATAACTTCACTTCTAGTACAATATCATTTTAAAAGATGCTCACACGGTTACAAAACAAGCTGCTACATAATGATGTGGTGATCTGGTGACTGTGGAGGCCATTACAGTTAAGTGAACTTATTTTCATGTTCAATAAACCAGTGTGAGATAATTTGAGCTTTGTGACATAGTGCATTATCAGAAGATGGGTACACTGTTATCAAAAAGGGATGGACATGGTCAGCAACAGTAATCAGGTATGGCATTTAAACAATGCTCAGTTGGTACTAAGGGGCCCAAAGTGTGCCAAGAAAATATCTCTCTCACCATTACACCACCACAGTGTATTTTCGTCCACACAGCTGCCGCTCAATGGACAATCTCTGTAAACTCTAGAGAAGGTTTCACGTGAAAATCCTAGTAGATCCACCTTTTTTTTTTAAATACTCAGACCAGCCCATCTATCACCAACAACCATTCCACGTTCAAAATCACTTAAATCCCCTTTCTTCCTCATTCTGATGCTCGGTTTGAACTTCAGCATGTCGTCTTCACCTCATCTAGATTCCTAAATCTATTGAGTTGCTGCCATGTGATTGGCTGATTAGCAATTTGTGTTACCATGCAATTGAACAGTTGTACCCAACAGAGTGGCCTGTATATGTACTGAATGTGTGTGCTGTCTTGCATGGAGATTATGTGCCACTACTGGAAAAGGTTGGCCATAGACATTTTGCTGGCATCAGGTATAAAGCACTTTGAACAAACAGTTTATTTCCATGTTAGACACACAGAGATTAATTATAATCCTATCTACTTTCTAATAATTGCAGTGTCAAAACAGGTGTTTTGCTCTGTATGTGTAAAATCAGAAAAAGGCCAAACAGAGGAGCAAAGCACCAGGGTATTCACTATGCCATTTCTGCCTGTTGACTTCATATGTAAATTGAAAACAAGCGTTTTTTGGTAAGCTCTTATAGGAGCTTATGCTGAAAGTGTGTTTAAACAGCAATAAAGGTGTCTTGCGTATTCGATATGTTATGGAATTACTTTTGTTTTTGGTTTATGTTTGATATTAGTCTTTTGGTGTACTCAAGGATTACTCATTTATATTATTTATATTCTTCAGTTGACACATATAAGGTACATTTTCTTATCATTAAGTAATGTTTCAACAGGATGTAGGATAAGAAACCACAGTTGCATCTGTATTTTTAACTGAGCTTATCTGTATCACCTCATTGTCATGTCATATCAACCCTGCGCTGACCTTTACGGGTGGGGGGGGGGGGGGGTGGAATTGTTGACATAAGATATAAAAACATTTTACATGTACCAATCAGACAAAAATTGTGTGGTGTATTCAGATGATGTAACCCCGAGTCTGTTTTCCTGTTCCTTTTATTTTAATATTTCATTCTTATCAATTATAATTATTACTTATGATCAAGGTAAACCGGAACCGGGAACACTTCCCATAACACCCGATGTATTTGCTACATCGGTAGAAGAATGGCATCTACGCTAATCTTAGTCAGTTTATCTCTTATTCTGAGGTCACCGTAGCCACCAGATCCAGTCTGTATCCAAGTCAGAGGGTCACTGCAGCCACCCGGATCCAAAACGTATCCAGACCAGATGGTGGATCAGCACCTAGAAAGGACCTCTACAGCCCTGAAAGACAGCGGAGACCAGGACAACTACAGCCCCAACTGATACAGATCCCCTGTAAAGACCCTGTTTCAGAGGACCACCAGGACAAGACCACAGGAAAAAGATGATTCTTCTTCCAATCTGGCTTTGCTGCAACCTGACATTGAACTGCTGGTTTTGTCTGGTCAGATGAGAACTGGCCCCCCGACTGAGCCTGGTCTCTCCCAAGGTCTTTTCTCCATTCTGTCACCGATGGAGGTTTGGTTCCTTGCCACTGTCGCCTCTGGCTTGCTTAGTTGGGGACACTTCATTTAAAACAATATCGTTGACTTGATTGCAAATGATTGCACAGATACTATTTAAACTGAGATACTAGTTTAGATAGCTAGTTTAGATACTATTTAACTGAGATGATGACATCACTGAATTAAAAAAAAACATCACTGTCTGGGCCAACCAGAAACTGTGGATGACAGGTGAAGTCTACAGACTCCTGAAGACATGGAACACTGCCTTCAGAGCAGGAGATGAGGTGGGCTTGAGAACAGCCAGGGCCAACCTGTCCTGCGGCATCAGAGAGGCTAAGAGACAGTACTCCAGGAAGTTAGCCCATCAATTCAGTGACAGCAGAGACACTCAGAGCCTGTGGCAGGGGATACAGACCATTATGGTCTACAAGCCCCCACCACAGACCTGTGACAACAACACCTCTCTGCTGAATGAGCTGAACACCTTCTTCCCTTGCTTCGAGCAACAAAACAGCACCACTGCACAGAAGACTCCACCTCCTCCCGGTGACCAGGTGATAACGCAGACCCCAGACAACGTGAGGAGATCCTTCAGCAGGATCAACGCACGCAAAGCTCCGGGTCCAGACAACATTCCTGGGCATGTACTGAGAGACTGTGCAGCAGAACTCACTGATGTCTTCACAGACATTTTCAACATCTCACTTAGTCAGGCTGTTGTTCCCACAAGCTTCAAAATTACCATCCTTAATTCCAGTCATGAAGAAGCCATCTCCATCCTGCTTCAATGACTACCATCCTGTTGCACTTACTCCCATCCTCATGAAGTGCTTTGAAAGGCTAGTCATGCACCACATCAAGTCTGCCCTCCCCCCTCCCTGGACCCTTTCCAGTTTGCATATCGGTTCAACCTGTCTACCAATAATGCCATCGTCACTGAGTCCACTCAGCACTCACACATATAGACAAAAAGGACTCATACGTCAGAATGCTGTTCATAAACTTCAGTTCAGCTTTCATCACAATCATCCCTCAACAGCTCATTTACAGTACAAACTGGTCCAGCTTAGGCTTAACACTTTGCGGTGCAACTGTCTGTTGGACTTTCTGACTGGAAGGCCTCAGGCAGTACGGGTCGGCAGTAACACATCCAGCACCATCACACTAAATACTGGGACCCCCCAAGGATGTGTGCTGAGCCCCCTCCTCTTCAAGCTGCTGACCCACGACTGCATACCATCACACAACTACAACCTCTTTATTAAATTTGCAGATGACACGACTGTGGTGGGTCCCATTAGACAACAATCTCTCTCTGAATGTGGAGAAGACAAAGGAGATTGTTGTTGACTTCAGGAGAGCACACACTCAGCATGTTCCTCTGACCATCAATGGTGCGACTGTGGAGAGAGTGAGCAGCACCAAGTTCCCGGGTGTGCACATCACAGAGGACCTCTCCTGGACTGAAAACACAGAAGCACTGGCCAAGAAATCACAGCAGCGTCTCTACTTCCTCTGCAAACTGAGAAGAGCCAGAGCCCCACCCCCGATCATGTACACCTTCTACAGAGGCACCATCGAGACCATCCTGTCGAGCTGCATCACTGTGTGATATGGCGCCTGCAACGCGTCCTGCTGAAAGACTCTGCAACGCAAGTGAGAGCAGCTGAGAAGTTCATTGGTGTCTCTCTCCCCTCCATCCAATATATATATATATATATATATATATATATATATATATATATATATATATATATATATATATATATATGCATAGCTGCTTTTCAAAGTCAACTCCCAATCCCCATGGTATAGTGTTCCCTTTGGAGTGTGCTTAATAACAAAGTGATTTGGGGTTAACTTGGGCAAATACTGCAAAATTATGGAAATGTTAAGGTAGAAGTAGCATCAGGACCATGGACAGTGGCATAAAATAAAACCTTTTTTATTAAAAGTTAGTAAAAGTTTTCCTTTAAATTTAAAAAATGTCTAATTTGTTTCAGGTTTAATGCTTAGTACAATATTCTGTATGGTTTATATATATATATATATATATATATATATATATATATATATATATATATATATATATATATATTACATGGATGTTGTAATGTATCTTTTAGAGCAAATACTTGTACTTTTAAGACTTTTGATATGATGTAGAGGGTCACATAATTATGTAGCAGCTTGTTTTGTAACAGTGTGAGCCTCTTAAAAAGTTATTGAACTGGAAGTGAGGGTAAGTGTCTCTATAAAGAAATACAGAGATGCTGTAAATGTATCATTAAGAGCAAATACTTGTTCTTGTAAGAATTTTGATATGATGAAGAAGTTCAGATAAATATTTAGCAACTTGATTGGTAACAGTGATAGCCTTCTTTGGAAAGGTATTGAACTGGAAGTGATGTTATGGTGTGTCTATGAAGAAGCACAGGGATGCTGCAAATGTATGTTTTATGGCCAATACTTGTATTTCAGGACTTCTGATATGTTCGACAAGGTCACATAATTATTTAGCAACTTGATTGGTAACAGTGTGAGCCTTCTTTGGAAAGGTATTGAACTGGAAGTGAAGTAATGCTGTGTCTATGAAGAATCACAGGTATGCTGCAAATGTAGGTTTTATGGCCAATACTTGTATTTCAAGACTTCTGATATGTTCTACAAGGTCACATAATTATTTAGCAGCTTGTTTTGTAACAGTGTGAGCCGTCTTTGGAAAGTTATTGAACTGGAAGTGAAGTTGTGGTGTGTCTATGAAGAAACACAGGGATGCTGCAAATGTAGGTTTTATGGCCAATACTTGTATTTCAAGACTTCTGATATGTTTTACAAGGTCACATAATTATGTAGCAGCTTGTTTTGTAACAGTGTGAGCCTCTGTTAAAAATGTATTGCACTGGAAGTGAAGTAATGCTGTGTCTATGAAGAATCATAGGGATGCTGCAAATGTATATTTTATGGCCAATACTTGTATTTCCTGACTTCTGATATGTTGAAGAGGGTCACAAAATTATGTAGCAGCTTGTTTTGAAACAGTGTGAGCCTCTTTTAAAAAGTTATTGCACTGGAAGTGAAGTAATGCTGTGTCTATGAAGAATCACAGGTATGCTGCAAATGTAGGTTTTATGGCCAATACTTGTATTTCAAGACTTCTGATGTGTTCTACAAGGTCACATAATTATTTAGCAACTTGATTGGTAACAGTGATAGCCTTCTTTGGAAAGGTATTGAACTGGAAGTGAAGTTATGGTGTGTCTATGAAGAAAAACAGGGATGCTGCAAATGTAGGTTTTATGGCCAATACTTGTATTTCAAGACTTCTGATATGTTCTACAAGGTCACATAATTATTTAGCAGCTTGTTTTGTAACAGTGTGGGCCTCTTTTAAAAAGTTATTGAACTGGAAGTGATGTTATGGTGTGTCTATGAAGAATCACAGGTATGCTGCAAATGTAGGTTTTATGGCCAATACTTGTATTTCAAGACTTCTGATATGTTCGACAAGGTCACATAATTATTTAGCAACTTGATTGGTAACAGTGTGAGCCTTCTTTGGAAAGGTATTGAACTGGAAGTGAAGTAATGCTGTGTCTATGAAGAATCACAGGTATGCTGCAAATGTAGGTTTCATGGCCAATACTTGTATTTCAAGACTTCTGATGTGTTCTACAAGGTCACATAATTATTTAGCAACTTGATTGGTAACAGTGATAGCCTTCTTTGGAAAGGTATTGAACTGGAAGTGAAGTTATGGTGTGTCTATGAAGAAAAACAGGGATGCTGCAAATGTAGGTTTTATGGCCAATACTTGTATTTCAAGACTTCTGATATGTTCTACAAGGTCACATAATTATTTAGCAGCTTGTTTTGTAACAGTGTGGGCCTCTTTTAAAAAGTTATTGAACTGGAAGTGATGTTATGGTGTGTCTATGAAGAATCACAGGTATGCTGCAAATGTAGGTTTTATGGCCAATACTTGTATTTCAAGACTTCTGATATGTTCGACAAGGTCACATAATTATTTAGCAACTTGATTGGTAACAGTGTGAGCCTTCTTTGGAAAGGTATTGAACTGGAAGTGAAGTAATGCTGTGTCTATGAAGAATCACAGGTATGCTGCAAATGTAGGTTTCATGGCCAATACTTGTATTTCAAGACTTCTGATGTGTTCTACAAGGTCACATAATTATTTAGCAACTTGATTGGTAACAGTGATAGCCTTCTTTGGAAAGGTATTGAACTGGAAGTGAAGTAATGGTGTGTCTATGAAGAATCACATGGATACTGCAAATGAAGGTTTCATGGGCAATACTTGTATTTCCAGACTTCTGGGATGCTCTACCAGGTCAGATAATTATTTAGCAACTTGATTGGTAACAGAGTTAGCCTTCTTTGGAAAGCTATTACCCTGGAAGTGAAATAATAGTGTGTCTTTGAAGAAACACAAGGTTGCTGCAAATGTAGGTTTTATGGGCAATACTTGTATTTCAAGACTTCTGGG
The DNA here is from genome assembly GCF_023724105.1 of Carassius gibelio. Taxonomy (NCBI): domain Eukaryota; kingdom Metazoa; phylum Chordata; class Actinopteri; order Cypriniformes; family Cyprinidae; genus Carassius; species Carassius gibelio. The sequence continues at coordinate 8,144,547 of NC_068417.1, read as the reverse complement.
ATGCTCTACCAGGTCAGATAATTCTTTAGCAGCTTGTTTTGCAACTGTGTGAGCTTCTTTTAAGAAGGTATTGAATTGCAAGTGAAGTAATGGTGTGTCTATGAAGAATCACATGGATACTGCAAATGTAGGTTTCATGGGCAATACTTGTATTTCCAGACTTCTGGGATGCTCTTCCAGGTCAGATAATGCTTTAGCAGCTTGTTTTGTAACTGTGTGAGCCTCTTTTAAGAAGGTATTGAACTGCAAGTGAAGTCATGGTGTGTCTATGAAGCAATAGAGAGATGTGGTAAATGTATAATTTAGAGCAAATCCTTGTTCTTTTATGACTTCTGATATGATGAAGAAGGTCAGATTAATAGCAACTTCATTGTTAACAGTGTGAGCCTTTTTTTGCAGACGTATTGAACTGGAAGTGATGTTATGGTGTGTCTATAAAGAAACACAGTGATGCTGCATATGCATGTTTTATGGCCAATACTTGTATTTCAAGACTTCTGATATGTTCTACAAGGTCACATAAATATTTAGCAGCCTGTTTTGCATCAATGTCAGCCTTTTTTTAAGTTATTGAACTGGAATTTGTGTCAGTGGACAAGTGCATAGGTATGGATCTTTTTCAATGTCTACACTACATACATCTACAATACAAGACTGGATTTATGTTAACTTGGGTCACATAAATATATCGCTACTTTAGCATGTTCCCTTCTTTCAAAAGCTGTTGAAGTGGGTGACTTGTCATTGAGGAATCCCATAAAAACAGTGATGGTCAAATTAAATATGTGAAGCACAAATTCTTTATAATCCATCTTGAAGAAAGTTTTGCCATAGTTTTTGAAATGTTCACCCAAAATCAACATTGTGTTTGCTGTCATGATTTCTGAATACTTGTCAATAATCTGATGGATTCAGTACCAGGCAAAGTAACATTTTTTGCAGGATTGCAGACATTAATCAATGCACATGAATTGTGAGAGTTTAATGTTAAACAAAGATTTCATAAAACAGAAAAACATCAAAGAGTTCAGCCATTTTTTCCAATCAACACCTGGAGAACACTGTTACACTGTTACGTCTTTCTTATACTTAAAATCAGAAAAAAACAACAAAGGTGAATAAAATGCAAGACACGGCTGTAGTATGTTCTGTATGATCCAGACAAGATGTTCCAACTTGCTTCGGAGAAGTTGACCCATGCTTTTAAAACCTATTAAAAGAAATCATATGTCATTGTTAAAACCAACACATCAACACAGTTCATGTTCATTTTGAGGTAAATAAATATATAAAAATGTTGTTTTAACTATGCCATTAACTATGTTCAAGAGATTACACTTGATTTTCCACTTGTCTGAATTGTTAAATTATACACTAAATTATACTTTATGTACGTTTATTATTTTTTAATTCTTAAACATATCTTCAAACACCATCTGTATAATTTCTATTGTTGCTCAAGGAAAACCTATAGCATTAGAAGACATCATGTAAGTGATATTTGCTGGCACATTTGTGGTTGGCTCTAGAATACTTGTCTGATCGCACACAATGAAAAAAAAAACATCGAACTTTTTAGACGGTGCCTAACGAATATCCAGCACTACGTTGGACATTCAGCGGACATTCGCTTCTAAATATGCCATAAAAACAATATTTGGCCATTTTGATCGATTTTGAAACCATTCTGTTTGGTTCACAATGATGTCGCTGATCAGAATATGCCAAGAAAAACTTTCTTGCACATATAATTTGAAAGTTATTGAACGCGGAAATGTGGGAAAAGTGGCGAATGTGCGAATATAAAACCAACTTTACCCAAGTCACAATAACTACACTAGAGCACATAATAATGATGATATATAAATTAAATATAGTTTGATTTTGAACAGCATTCTGAACAATAATTTAATTATCTTTGCTAAAATTGTGCATGTGCAAAAGCTGACAGCAGTTACTTAAATGAAAAAGACACATGTAGGCTACATAAAACACCACAAAGCAAAATAATGTTCCCTGTGTCTATATTATAATCCTGCTCATAGATTTAAAATGTCCTACGTGAAACCGATTAAAAACACTGCAGAACGACCTCGCATATTGCTGCATAAACAAAGAGTATTTAAAAAGGCGAAATGCCGTGAACAGCTAACTCACCTCAGAAGACTCCACATCTAAAGCCTCGGCAGCTCTTTGTGCCTCATCAGGCGATGACTTAAATAACAGCGCTTTGCACAAAGGTACCTCGCATTACGGACAGACTTTGATGCAAAACCTTCTCTCTTTCCAAAAAAGCTCCCGGGTTTTGGAGTTCCAGGCGCCAAAAATCAGCCCCAAGTCAGACCTGTGTGCCGCGCGAGTCCTGAAAAGTTCAGCTCATAAACCCCGCCCCCTGCATGTACACGAATGGAACGTGATGCAACTACGTAAATCAAATTAAACGGACAATTCAGTTTTCTCTAGTGTTTTTGGAGCCAAACATAATATAAGTCTGAAGCTACAAGCAAACATACGACCTATCGCTGTTGCCAGTATGGAGTGAAAAAAGTATCAAAACCTCCTAAAAAAAAAAAAAAAATTACGGGAGAGATCCACACTCGCACACACAATCCACAGTTGCACGCCAGAGATCCACATTTTATTATAATATTCAGAAATTGATTAGTTGCAATGTTTTTAAAGGGAAATGCAGAAGAGATGAAGTGATTTTATCATGATTAAGACTCATTTGATCCACAAGTTAATTATTGATTCATGTTAAAACACAATGGGTCTCATTCATGAAACACGAGCAGAACGAATTTTTGTGTAAATCGCGTGTAAAGTGGTTTTGGCGTAAATTTTCGAATTCATTAAAACGTTCGTATTTTCCAAATGTTAGTTGGTACGAAAGAAATCTACACCTGCTCCCAGCCACGCGTAAATAGTGCGTTTAACGTCTGAACGTTTTGCTCATTAATACGGCTGCATTTTAATTCACCTCAATCGGGTACATATTTACACAGCATTTTGAAAAAAATATTATATATATTAATTACATACGTTTTTTCTTTTAACTTTTATTATGAGAGCCAGTAATAGGATCTGTAATATGCTGCCAAACTTCCTTTTTTAGGACCTGATACGCCACTAGTACGCTTGAAAATAAAATGTGGCGTTTTGAATGAACTTCTGATAATAAAACTTCAATTTCTGCAGCTGAGAAATGTTTCTTTTTCAGTCGCTTTTGAGAAGACGTTGAAATCCTTCGTTTGGTGTCATAATGTGATGCTCATATATAGTTGTCAGTCGGATTTAATGGGCGGGATTTATGGTAATTGAGAGTGAGCGTGCACGCGTGTCCCATTTACAAATGATTGGAATTCATTAACACACACACACACATTTCACTATCACATCTGACGTTTACGAAGTTTTTGTGAATCAGGAGAAGAGTTTTCGGGAAGTTCTCTTTACGCGCAAATCACTCAGATATTTACTCGTATATTTACGAATGTTTCATGAATGAGACCCAATACATTTTAACTTAATTTTTATTTGAATAAAGTTGTATTTACGTTTAAGTGCAATACAGTTTTTTACTGAACTTTTAGGTACAACTCATTTTAATTTAACTATTAAGTTTTTTTTTATTTACCTGTTTGTAAGTATAGTGCAGTGTTAATGTTAATGTTCAAATTATATATTTACAATATTAAAGTGGCTGACAATAATAAATATTCTTATTAGGGATAAAACTGCCTGGTTTTTAATAGTTAGGCCTACCTTGCTGAATTTTAATGCTAGTATAGTGATACTTGGAAAGTCAAATATTTTCCGAGTTGGTACATGGTATAAAGTTTGAAAACCACTGGCCTAAAAAGTTACTATAGTGTTGAATTGTTGGCATTTTAATGTTTTTATGATTACCAGGCTTGGCATATTAAATTATATGTTCTTAAATAACATAAAACTGTATGTTAATGGCATCATCTATCATTGTTATGCTACCATTATTTATCATGTAGCATTTTTTTAAATTTCTGACAAGAACTAGGCAGGAGAGGTTTCTGTGCCTATATAAGCCACAACATTAAATCAGCTTTACTGGAAGTTTACGAGCTGGCTTATCTATGCGCAAGTTACAAAACCGTTACAAAACCGTAGAGTAACCCCAGAGTGCAGTCTGGACGATGGGGCGGGACGACACTTCGAGGCGGAGCAACACGTTTCGTCCCGCCCATATTTGTTTTCCCCGCCTTTGACATTTTGCTCCGAGCCAGCAGGGGGCAGTTTGCGTTGAAAGAAACAGAACGGTGGCAACTGCAGCAGCAGAGTAATAACTAGTGATGGGAAGTTCGATTCTTTTCCGCGAACCGGTTCTTTCGGACGGTTCGATTCAATAAACCTGTTGAAAAAACCGGTTCATCGGTTCTTTCACGCTCGACGTAATGACGTCATTGGTGATGACGTAATGGTGTCACGTCTATCAAACATTCAAATGTATAAAGTCAGTAATCATAACTTTAGTCAGTTAAAACCTCATAATCATGAAAAGTTTACATTTGAGTTTTGCAACAACACCTAAATACAGTAACAGCAATAATGTGCATATGAGGATTTAAGTCTTGAAGATATAAAGTAGATAAATTAGGTGTCATCAGCGCAGAAACCATGATCCACTTACTAAACATAATCCATTGCGATGTATTTGATATTAAATGAACTTACGTTTCGCCAGATGGCCCTTCATCCAAGCCCTCGAAATACCCGCGCTCATAACATTACTAGTACAGAATCAGAATCAATCACCATAAGAATCTCTTCGATTCAGACATGCTGTGAGTCAGTTGGCTTCACGCTGAATCGCGCATGCGCAGTATCATCAGTTCATCGGTTCTCAATTCGGACGATTCTCGGTTGAGTGTCCTGATGATCCGAAAACCGATGCAACCGGTTCTTGACTCGAGAACGAGAATCGCTCTAACCGGCACATGCTGCAGTTCAGTTTCATCTGCTCTACTCGTGTTCATGTTCTGTTTACTACAAACTCAATTTGTGAATGTGTCATCATTAACTATAAATACAGTACAGATATCTCATAAATCATCCCTTATTCCTATTAAACATAAGAGTCTTTAGAGTCTTAATTATTGTCCAACTTCCCTGAAAACCCATTTGGCCTATACATTATATACAATATACAGATTGGAAACATTAATCTAAAAAAAATTATAATAAAAAAAATCAAAATAAAACATAGTTATTATATCACACTTTCCGATGCTTAACAAAATACTTACAAAATTACACGCATGCGCAGTATCATCAGTTCATCGGTTCTCAATTCGGACGCATCCGACAGAAACGATTCTCGGTTGAGTGTACTGGTGATCCTAAAAACCGAAGCAACCGGTTCTTGACTCGAGAACGAGAACTGCTCCAGCAGTGGGCGTGTTTGTTCATTATCTGGCTCGGCTCGGTGTTCATCTTCAGTTCGGTCTTCACAGCATTTCATTCAGTGTACTGTTTGAGTAAATGGATTACCCCGGGATATTGGTTTATTCTGACTCAGAGGGAGTGTCAGTCACGTTAAAAAAGTTAACAGCTTAAGTAATTTGTGGATTTATGCTTATTGGAGACGTGAACCGTTTCAAACGATTCAGTTCGATTTGGTGAACTGGTTCAACCGGTTCACTAAGAAGAACCGGTTAAATTGAACGATTCGTTCACGAATCGGCCATCACTATTTCTTACAAATTAGATTGATGAGGGAGTAAATTAAACTGGTGATGTCACAAACTTGTTGCATTGTGATTTATGGAGCTGCCTTATGTGTTGAGGGTTTATCCGTATAAACTTCTCTCGTCCACTTTATGAAGTGGAACTTACCCCAGGAGATTTCTGATCTTACCTTATGATTAGTGATTTAAAATGACTGTCAAATCCCATTGCTTGTAAATGCTTTGTGTGTATTATAGTCACAGCTGAGTCTAGGTGAAATTATGAGCTAACTCATTTCACTAGTGGGGCGGGGCCGAGAGATGTGGGAATGAGCGAGGCCGGTAGAGTGATTGGGAAATCCGCGACACCTGCGCCCCACCGCTGGTCTCGAGTCCCACAGAGGAGATGGAAGTATATAAAACTGGAGTGACGATAGTGAAGGACGAGAGAGGACCAGGCCTGGGCCTTATTGTGATGTTTTGGTTTTATTCATCCGTGAGGGGCTGGTGCGCTGTTTTGTGTTTATTTTGGATTATTAAAGTTTCGTTTTGTTTGTCCGCCGGTTCCCGCCTCTTTCTTCCGGATGAATATAAAGGTTTAATCCGTTACAGTAATATATTAGTATAAAGTGCCCTCCACTATTATTGGCACTGTAAAGGTGGCTATGAAAATAAATCTGCATTGTTTATCCTTTTGATGTTTCATTCAAAACATCTCAAAATTCTAAGCTTTTTAATGATATATGGTATAGTGTCACAAAACGTTTTTATTTCAGATAAATGCAGATCTTTGGATCTTTCTTACTGCTTAAAAATTTTTGATGTAGTGTTTTTATGGATAAAAATAAAACGTCAGGTCAGACAATATCGTGTCTTTTTACATTTAAATATAGCTTTATCCGCATTGGCTCATGGAAACATCTATGAACACACTTGACTCGGCCCAAATATCTCTGGGAATGATTATACGTTTTAATTAAAAATGCTCCTCCTCGTATGGATGTGATCATTTTTCGGATCAGCAAAAAAAAAAAAAAAAGGCCAAGACAAATAAACATACATTTTGTCTTTTTTATTAACATTAAATTATTAAATTAAAATATATGAAATCAACTTAACGTGCACATGGCATAATATCTTCTTTTTAACATAATAGCCGGACTTCTCATCTCCCAGTCTTCTGTGATGGTGAGCAGTTCTCCGTCCCCCTGGACATCCTACCTTCTGTCATGAGCGCAACAGGATAGTTCATCCACAACTTTTTTCTTCTCCTGTTGATAAAGATCTGGCACAATCTTTTCGCTGAAGTGGGTGCGCGACGGGATGTCGTAACGTGGTCCAAGCTCCTCCGTTCCTCCGCTCTCCATGACCACTGAGTGTGGACTGAACATGCGCAACTTTTTTTTTTTTCTTCATAAATCAATCCGAGGGTCATGTGTGTGCTGAACCGAAGATATTGATCCGAACGGATCACGGATCAATGATGATTCATTGCACCACTACTATAGTGTCATTTGAAAACATTGCAGTTGCCTTTTAAAATACAACAACGAGCACCACTAAAACATTTAAAGAGGCGCATTCAGCCGTCTTCTTGACGGGAAACGGTCAACAAAGTAAAATTATCTACAACGTATGGCACTATAAGGCATTATAAATGGAAGAATAAAAAATGGATTTAAAAACAATAAAAATGGGATCAGAAAATAAATGTCAATTCATAAATCTTACTTCCAGAATGAGAATATCTTAAACATGTTTAAAAAAAAAAAAACATTTACTATTAAACTCTGCAGTTGTGAAAAACTCCTTCCACACAAAGAGCATGAATGTGTCTTTTCCTTCGTATGAACTTTCAGGTGTGAATCCCACAAACATGTTAAAACAGTTGAAACTGCTGGTCTTGCAGATGAACTTTATTCATGTGGACTTAAGATGATGTTTCTTTGTTAGGACAGATTTATACAGAAGAGATTTTATTGCTTGACGCTTTATTTTGTTATGTTTGGTGAGGATGAGTCATCAGAGCTGAAAGTGCTGGATCTGAAGATGATCTATCTCCAGTGTGGATCCTCTCATGTGTTTTCAGGGATCCTGATTGACTAAATCTCTTTTCGCACTGTGAACACTTGTAAGGTTTCTCTCCAGTGTGGATCCTCTCATGTGTTTTCAGGGATCCTGATCGACTAAATCTCTTTTCGCACTGTGAACACTTGTAAGGTTTCTCTCCAGTGTGAATCCTCTCATGTATTTTCAGGGATCCTAAGTGACTGAATCTCTTGTCACAGTGTGAACACTTGTAAGGTTTCTCTCCAGTGTGGATCCTCTCATGTATTTTCAGGGATCCTAACTGACTGAATCTCTTGTCACAGTGTGAACACTTGTAAGGTTTATCTCCAGTGTGGATCCTCTGGTGCTGCTTCAGTTCTGTATCCGTAATAAAAGTCTTCTCACACTCAAAACACATATATTCTCTCACACCAGTGTGTCTCTTCTGATGAACTTTTAAATGCTGCAGTTGTGAAAAACTCTTTCCACATAAAGCACATGAATGTGGTTTCTCCTTTGAATGAACTTTCAGGTGACTCTTCAGTGATGAGGCCCACAAAAATGTTTTTCCACACTGATTACATTCATAAGGTTTCTCTCCAGTGTGAATTTTCATGTGATCCTTTAGGGTTGATGATTGTGTGAAACTCTTCTCGCACTGATCACAAGGGAAAGGTTTCTCTCCAGAGTGGATGTTCATGTGAATCTCAAGACTATATTTGTTTGTCAAACTCTTTCCACACTGATCACATGTGTAAGGTTTCTCTCCAGTATGGATCCTCTCATGTTTTGTCAGGGATCCTGTCCGACCGAATCTCTCGTCACAGTGTGAACACTTGTAAGGTTTCTCTTCAGTGTGGATCCTCTCATGTTTTGTCAGGGATCCTGTCCGACCGAATCTCTTGTCACAGTGTGAACACTTGTAAGGTTTCTCTCCAGTATGAATCCTCTCATGTTTTGTCAGGGGTCCTGTCTGACCGAATCTCTTGTCACAGTGTGAACACTTGTAAGGTTTCTCTCCAGTGTGAATCATCTCATGTGCAAGCAGAGATCCTGAATGACTAAATCTCTTGTCGCAGTGTGAACACTTGTAAGGTTTCTCTCCAGTGTGGATCCTCTCATGTGTTTCCAGATATCCTAACCGACTGAATCTCTTGTCACATTGTGAACACTCGAAAGTTTTCTCTCCAGTGTGGATCATCTCATGTTTTCTCTGAGTTGCTAACTGACCGAATCTCTTGTCACAGTGTGAACACTTGTAAGGTTTCTCTCCAGTGTGGATCCTCTGGTGCTGCTTCAGTTCTGTATCCGTAATAAAAGTCTTCTCACACTCAAAGCACATATATCCTCTCACACCAGTGTGTCTCTTCTGATGAACTTTTAAATGCTGCAGTTGTGAAAAACTCTTTCCACATAAAGCACATGAATGTGGTTTCTCCTTTGAATGAACTTTCAGGTGACCCTTCAGTGATGAGGCCCACAAAAATGTTTTTCCACACTGATCACATTCAAAAGGTTTCTCTCCAGTGTGAATTTTCATGTGATCCTTTAGGGTTGATGATTTTGTGAAACACTTCCCGCACTGATCACAAGGGAACTGTTTCTGTCCAGTGTGGATCCTCATGTGAACCTCAAGACTCTGTTTGTTTGTCAAACTCCTTCCACACTGAGTGCAGGTGAAAGATTTCTTGTCTCTTCTCTTCTTTAAATCTTTCTGTTTGGTTTGAGATCGTTCTTCATCCTCCTCGTTTTCTTCGACCAACTCTGAAAATGAAGCATATAAAAACATTTTTTTTACTGTGAAATGTAAAAGAAAGAAATAAAAGCCATGAAAGTGAACCCTGCTGTTTTATTATTATATCTATTCTTGTAACTATAACTTAATAATTATTGAACATTTTTAAACAATAGAGGCACGTGACAGTAAATATTCTTGATTAACTACACAATTATCTAACATGACTTTTGTTAAAAATAAAATCAATAAAAAGTGACATGACATACAGCCAAGTGTGGTGACCTATACTGCTCTGCTTTAACCCATCCAAAGTGAACACACACAGCAGTGCGGGGCTCTGAACCGGTTCAAGGAACGAAAACCAGAAACATACGAGATTTGGACAGGAACAGAAACAAAATAAAATTTTAGAGTTCCGAACAGAATTGAATATTCAAAATGGACATTAACGGGATAATAGTGTTATTTCATCGTTCCATTTAATATTTGAAATTTGCTGTCAATGAATCACGAATTCCAGTAGTACGGCATATGCAAATGTGACGCTGAAGCCAGCAATTGAAATGTCCGCTCAGCTGTGAACTCATCATAGGCGAGTCGTGATCGTGTGAGATGAATTCAACAGATCACACACCTGCAGCACTTCTGTGAATGGAGAAAACTGAAAAACTAACCCCTATAGGCTTACACAAAAAGGAATATAGGCATATACACTAAATATATTTCACTTAAATCCTATTGAAGGATTAACGAAACGAAAGAGAGAGTGTGCTAAATTACGATTCATTGTGACACGTTCCAAAGTTTTCGGAAAAGGAAAACGAAACTGCAGAGAGAAGTTGACTTTATTTTGCAAAAGCTTTACAGTTTTAATTATTTTGCAAAAGCTGACAGCTTTGAATAATGTCTTGCTTCTATATAACCAATTAGCTTTGGTATGACCATCGCGCTGACACAACATCATTTTGCTTTATTTTATTTTGTTAATGTACAGGCTTTAATAGAGTTTAAGAAATAAATAAGAAGTTAGACTACTCCGTTGAACAACATGACAGAGTGACGCGCCTCAATGTGCTGATAAAGCTGATTTGAAGGATGATGTTTTATGTAGATAAAAGTACAAACACTAGCCTATATAATAAACAATATTTTAGGATCCAGATACGTCTGGAACATGGAAACATTTGGATCCGTCCCAGATGAGAGATGCACTCATCTTTTTGTGAGTGAGGGCTCCCTGAAGGGATAAAATAGTCTTGAGGGCTACTTGTTTGTTATAGGCACATGCACGCACGCACACACACACAAAGTTTCAAGTTTTGAAAAATACAACAACAAACAGTAATATTGTTAAATATTATGACAATTGAATTTATACGTTTCTTTTGTCCTAAAAATAGGCTGAAGGGGGTGGGGATCGTCTTATATTCGCGATATACCCTAGACAAAATCACGGGGGGAAAGGCAGAAAGAACAACGGCATAAATATGAAATAGTGACTGAATGATTTCGGCTATACTTGCATGTAAAATTAGAAAAGCAACATAATATCTGTGTTTAACTAAATTAAATGCTGCTCCTCTGCCGCGCGAGACGTCGAGAGAACAAGAGAGGTGCGCGCACGAGACGCAGAGAGAGAAAGACGGAGACAGTGTTGCCAGATTGGAAATGTCCAAGTATCGTACCAGAAGTTCAAAATTATCGTATTTGGAAGAAAATTTTCGTACACGAGTCAAAATAGTTATCTATTCTAAACCAACAACATTTTGACACTACCTGCAAATTACCAAGATAACAAGGCGTATTGTTGGACGGAAGCAGTGAGACCAAATACTATCCCAGTGACTGTCTGCGTCGCAGTGCATATTTAAACATATTAAAATGATTTTTAACACTTGCTTTGTCGTGTCCGGTGAAGAAGGAATTTAGCTGTTTCTGCGTGGTGCAGTTAACTCCACATCTGAGCCGCTAAAAAGTAGTAAACGTCATCTGACGAGGTAGTAAATTTTCGAAGCCCCATCTAACTGGGTCTATATCATGAGTGTCCAAACTACAGTCCAGTTTTTATTGGCCCGCAGCCAGGGTCCGAATTTAACACCCGCCAAGCGCCAAGTACGCAAGTTAGATTTTCTGTTTGGCGAGTAAATCTCAAAAGGCTATCTGCCACACTGGCGGGTGAATGTTCATCATACCAAAATAGTAATAAAAAAAATTACAATTGCCTTGTGTAATGTTATAATGCCTGGAAATTAGTTCAAATCTCCTGCGAATCTAGAGCGAGTGAGCGAGCAAAAGTACGCAAGCAAACCGTGTAGCAAGCGCACGGCAGATAGGAAGAGACCTTGCATATGTGTGTGTGTCTGTCTCTCTCTCTCTCTCTCTCTCTCTCTCTCATGCAGTGGTGATGCGCAGTGTTGGGCAGTAGCGTCGCTACAAGCAGCGAAGCTACTAGTTTAACTACATTTCTCAGTTGCTTGGTCGTAGCTTCGCTGCTTTCTGAATCAAATAGCTTTTCAGTAGCGAAGTTTTTTTTTTTTTTTACCAAGTAGTGCGGTAGCTTCCACACAAGCTACATTTTCGCAAGCATTTCTAAAGCGCAAACTCAAATCGGGAAATACAACTGCTAAAATCGCTGATCCTGGATCAGTAGTGATGCGACGGCGCTACTTCATCTTGTTCGTGTTTACGGTGGATAGCAACCAACCATCTCTATGATGCATTACCGCCACCTTCTGCTCCGGATGGTACCACTCCTTGGCCAGTCTCGCAAAAAATTATTTGATGAAATGATGGCATAGGATGAGGTCGGAGAACAGTTAATCCCGAGGAGTGAGTCGCCGTGGCTGTACCTCGACAAGTACATGACACTGACCGAGATAACAGAGAGAAAATATGTTTTCAGATGCTGCTTGTAAAAATTATCAGGGTCCAGCCTGGCCATTTTTTTTTTGTACTGTTTGGAGGTCTTGCATTTTGTTCTGCAAAGGCCTACAGTATATTAAGCATGTCCATGCAACAGGTGCATACACTTACTTGTGCCCACATTGTTAATTACATGTATTTTGATTGTTTTTGTTGCCAAATTGATAAGGAACACAAAAAACTATTAAAACTAAACAATTACACCTGCCTATCTGTTTGACTGACAGTTATGAGCACTGCGATAGCATTGACTTGTAATAAAACGTGTTCAACATAAAATTTTTATTTTAAAAGTAGCTTAGATGTAGCAAGCTACTGTTGATGTAGCTTAGCTTGCTACATTTCCCAGGGGGGTAGCTTCAGTGTAGTGAAGCTTCATTTACTGTAGAGTAACTGGTAGCTTAGCTCACTAGTACATTTTCCAAGTAGCTTGCCCAACACTGGTGACGCGTTCATATAAACGGCACCTAAACGCTGTAAAAAAAATATTATGTCATATGACATTTAGGTCTGTGAGGCAAGTAGCCTAGGCTACCTATACGCTGAGTTTCGGTTGTGATTATACAAAATAATGAAACATGGATTAAAATTAAGATAAAATTTATACAAAACGAAATTGGTTTCAAAGAGATATTTTGTGTTTTTGACAGTGTTGTGACAGTGCTTGGCTTGTGTCCAGTGTTGAAGTTATTTGTTTATTAATGAAATACTGTTATTATAGTGTACAATTGCACTTTATTATTACACATTGTGTAGCTGTTCATTCTAAAGGTCCAGTCTGTCTTTTCCTTTTACGGCAAAACCTTTCTATTTGGTACCATGTCCTGAAAGATCTTAATAACCTCATCTTTTATGATTGGGATGTCTTTTTCAATGGCCAGAAGCAGAAGATCAGAGAGTCGTTCTTGTCCACACGCATTACGAAGTTTCGTTTTCACCAGCTTCAACTTCGAGAATGAGCGTTTAACAGTGGCTGTTGAGACAGGTAGTGTTCCAAAGATTTTCAGCAGCTTAAAAAGTGTTGGAAACACAACATGAGCATCAAAATCCTTAAATGTTTCCAAAATTGCACGGGCACTCATTTGTGAGCATGTGAATGAAGAGTGGAAAACTCCAAGCTCAGTTCGCAGCTGTTCCTCCTCCTCTTGAAATCCGTAAAACTCACAGAGAGTATGGGCAGCTTTAAGTGCTTCAGCATCTGCAGTGTCTTTCCACTTTGATGGCTCAATCAAACAATGCAGTGACATCACAATTTTGTCAGTGTTCCCCTTCCCTTGAAATCGCCTGTGGAGTTCCTGAATCAGGGAATCCAAAAAAGTGAAGTACGTCCTTCCACTGTAGTACTCCTCTAAAGTCTGTGGCTGGTGGTCCTCTGTTGCTGATGTGGAGCAGTACTTAAACTTTGTTGGTACTTTCCGCCGCCTTGCTTGCTTGTGTGCGTCCCCTGCTGCCAGATCAGGTGGCTCAGACTTGGTCAGATCTTCCAGGAATTGCACAACTGCAGGGAGGCATTTTCTGAGAGTCCTGAGGGCTGTTTCCCTGCAGGTCCATCGGGTGTCTGAGAGCTTCTGTAGCTCAAGGGGACGCTGGCCAGGATTCATGGCTTGCTGTGTTTGAACAAAAGCTGCATGTCGTTTTGTGGAGTTGGCAATGAAGGTGTAAAGTTTTTCAACTACTGTAAAAAAACTGACAAAGTGAATGCTTGACTTTGCACTCTCCACTCTGGTTCTCCTTTAGCAAGTTCATTACTAGGTTTTCAAGCTGTTCTCCTGTTGTTGACTGAACATCACAGAGCTGAATGAAGCGCTCCTTTATGGTCATGTCATGTACATAACGCACCACAAAGCACACCTGTTCGATGTGTGATACATCAGTAGTCTCATCAAGTAAAATTGAAAATATTGACGCTTCCCTTACTTCTTTCAGTATTTCCTGTTTCACATAAATAGCCATTGCTCTAATTAGGTCATTTTGTATTCGGTTTGAGAGGAGAGACACCTGAGGTTTTGACATGATGCTTGTTTTTCTTTAATGTTGTCAAGATGAAGCTTAAGGACACTGTCATATTGGCCAACCAACTCTACAAGTTCTAAGAAATTAGAACTTCTTAGAACGTGGATATGTTGTACAAGTTGTTAGCACTAGTAGAAGACCAAGAGCACAAAACATTACCGACATAAATAAAAAAAAAAAAAAAAAAAAGACTAATTTCGCAGATTCAACCACTGTCTTGCATAGCATACCTGTTAATGCAACAGCTTTCATGAACTGTCGTGTTCACAAGCGCCGCAGACACATAGGGCCCTATCTTGCACCCAGCGCAATTGACTTTGTACACCGACGCATGTGTCATTCCTGTTTTGCACCCGCGCAAAGCGCGCTTTTCCCTCCACAGAAGCACGTCGCTAAACTAGTGAATGAACTTGCACTCCCTGGGCGGTTCAGCGCAAAAAAGGAGGCGTGTTCCGGCGCAAACAATCCCTGGTGCTATTTTGCTGTTCCATTAAACAATTGCGCCACTGACCAGAAAAAACCTAGTCTAAAGTCAGTGGCGCGTTGTTCATTAGGCTATGCTATTTTAAGGGCGCATGCTTGACCATAATGTATAGCGTGCACAACGCGCATACACTTTGCTCATGTAATCTACACAGATGCAACAGTTATTTTTGCAAATCATAAATTGTTACACTAAAAAATATTAACAAATGAGATGACGGAAATCATTGTGGTGTGCCACGAAGATGTGAAAAAAATAGGCATAAATCTATCTTACAAATTATTCAGGCTAATTATTCTCCCATCCCCATACAACACAACTTCTCTGTCTTTCACTGCTCTTACAAGAACATCAGTCTCCTCGGCTGTGAACCGCTCCTGTCGTGCGCCTGGTAAATACGCCATAATAATAGCAATCCATAATGGAACTTGCGCGCCTGCTTTTAAAGGGAATGTTGGATGATGCTCTGATTGGTTTATTTCACGTTACGCCCAAACCACACCTATGAATAATGAAGCTACTTCAGACCAACCCATTTTAGATTTGCGCCGGGCGCAAGAGCCATTTATCCCGCCGGGAAAATAGCAACAGCGCCGAGACCCGCCCACAAAGTTACTTGCGCTTCGCGCTTTGACACTTGCGTTTCAGATCGTTAAAATAGGGCCCATACTGTGAGTGATGCTGCGGAGTGCGGAGCGAGCGGGAAAACCTGGAGCGGATTCGCGGAATCAACGGAATGCTTTGAGCGGTGGGGAAAAGGGGCACCTCAGTCGATGAGGGCAGAGGGGCAGTGGCTCTGGCCACCGGGCCACCCCCCTGTGCACGGCCCTGCTCTACTGTATTCTTAACAGACCCTCAGGTGCAGACGAACACATTCAGAGTGTCTGTAATGAGCCGATTTCGTGTATGAGTAAACAAGTCCTGTGACTGCAACATTTAAATTTTCATAAAATTCTGAAATTTTCGTACATTCCAGGATTTTTTTCATTATTGATCGTACATTGTTTGAGAGGAGAGACACCTGAGGTTTTTGACATGATGCTTGTTTTTCTTTAATGTTGTCAAGATGAAGCTTAAGGACACTGTCATATTGGCCAACCAACTCTACAAGTTCTAAGAAATTTCCTTTGTTTGAACTTGAGAGGCTTTCATTGTCACCTCTGAATGGCATGCCTTGTTTCGCTAAGTACAATATAATATCAATCAGTCGGTAGATAATCTCCCTATTTTTTTGCTTTTCTCTTTCTTTGGCTGCTTGCATCTCAACGTCGGCCTTTTCCAATGCTGTATCCAATGCTTTTCTTTTAAATGCATTCCATCGAATCATGCCTAGCATGTTTGACTCTGTCCTGCTATGCTCCTTCATTTTTCCTTTGGCTTGCTTCCACAGACTTAACCCCACTGACTTCCAACCTGTCCTGCTCTTATATTTTTCATCATTCATGAAAAGCCTACAGCTGAAACAGTACATAGCATCATTCTCAGGAGAATACTCTAACCAGGGGTGTTCTTCATACCACTGTCTCTGAAACGAACGTCCTTGATCATTTTTTGGGAACAGCAAAATTGGACGACATGGTCCTACTGAATTTGAAAATTTTGTGAAGGCCACATTGTATGTTACATTATATTTCTTTACATGAGCAGGATCTGATGGATTTTGTAACTGAAGCAAAAACTCAGTCTTCTGGCTTTTTCTCCCTTGTATACATGGCTGTGGCTGCCTCACTCTCCATTTCTTCCTGTTCTGCATCTGTCTCTTCCCTCTCTGTCTCATTGTATTGCCTTTCTTTCTCATTCTGAACTTTTTCTGTCTCTGGCTCAGTTCCAAGACCTTCACTTTTACTCTGTTGAATTGATTCTGAGGCATTTTCATCTTAATATAGAGAATGAATAACAAACCTGTTACAATCATATTTTAAATACAATTGTTAGGCTTTAGTGCTAATTAAATGTATGTTCTTGTAAAATAATTACTTTTCCATTCAAATAATTTAATGTCTATCTTTCTTGTTATAAAACTCTAGCATATTCAGAATCCTTTATTGTCAGCCAGTTTAACAACACTTACCTGTAAGTGTCTGATTTGGACATTTAATTTCATATTAGCATACAGCCTAAATCTATATATACAACTCATTTAGAGCCTATGATGTGTTAGTCTCAACTAAGACAAGTGATTATAATGGGAGATATACTTACAATAATTAAACAGACAAACTGTCTGCTAACTGTTCTATATGATGATTTACCTGCTGGCTTGCTGGAGCTTTGAATCCATGTTTGCAATGTTGAACTGCCTTTAGCAGCCTCCCTTCTCTCTTTCTCTCTCTGTCTCTGTCTTCTTTTTTGTGAAGGCATTGTTTTTTTGTTGTTTTTTATAAGTTGTCTTGTCTACAAAGTGTGCCAACAACAGAAAATGTAGTTATTTGTATTAGATCTGATCGAGAGTACAATTATAATTTGATTAGACAAGCAGCTTCTTAGAACGTGGATATGTTGTACAAGTTGTTAGCACTAGTAGAAGACCAAGAGCACAAAACATTACCGACATAAATACAAAAAAAACAAATGACTAATTTCGCAGATTCAACCACTGTCTTCCATAGCCTACCTGTTAATGCAACAGCTTTCGTGAACTGTCGTGTTCACAAGCGCCGCAGACACATACTGTGAGTGATGCTGCGGAGTGCGGAGCGAGCGGGAAAACCTGGAGCGGATTCGCGGAATCAACGGAATGCTTTGAGCGGAGCGGTGGGGAAAAGGGGCACCTCAGTCGATGAGGGCAGAGGGGCAGTGGCTCTGGCCACCGGGCCACCCCCCTGTGCACGGCCCTGCTCTCCTGTATTCTTAACAGACCCTCAGGTGCACACGAACACATTCAGAGTGTCTGTAATTAGCCGATTTCATGTATGAGTAAACAAGTCCTGTGACTGCAACATTTAAATTTTCATAAAATTCTGAAATTATCGTACATTACAGGATTTTTTTCGTTATTGATCGTACATTGTACATAGGTAAAAATTATTGTACAAATACGATAATTATCGTACGTCTGGCAACACTGGACAGAGACAGAGAGGTGCGCGCGCGCGAGACGAAGAGCGAACGAGCGAGAGAGAGAGAGACGTGCAGATTCTAAATATTTTAAATTATTTTATTATGTTTTAATGGTATATGAAATGTCACCAATAGTTATTTTTTCATTTTATGCCATTATCATAAAAAAATGAAAGATTACAATTCAGGCTATTTATAGAATGTGCTCGGCAGGCGACACCATGCGGGCTACCAGGTGCCATGTTGGAGACCACTGTTGTAGGGAGTGAAATTTAAGGTTAAAATTTATGTTCTATAACTTTAAATAAGATATAAAGGCAATATCGCGAGAACAGAGACCCGCGATTAGAGAATAGTGTGCGTGCAGTTATGAGAGGTGGAGAGAGAGAGAGAGAGAGAGAGAGATAGAGATGAAGCACACGGTGTAATCAGATGTGGCTAATTCCTAATGTTCTCCTTTTCATGTTTAATAAATCAAGTGTTATGATCCGCCGAGCTCCCTGTCGGTGTCCTCCTAACAACAAAGCCAACGAGCTAGCGCACGGTAAGAAACGACACGAGTTACATTATTATTAGGCAAATTATAGACGCATAATATTGTTTTAACAAAAATAACGTTATTAACCGATATTTTTCCTACCCGAAACGGTCTCGGAACGGTAATAATTCAGAGGAACAAAAGCGTTAAAATATCGATTCTGCTCGGAGTAACCCGATATAATTTTCTTTTTGTTTTCAAGCCCTGCAGCAGCGAACACACACCCAAACTTTCTAACCATTAGGCCCTGACTCCCCCCCACCAAAAAAAAATTTACCCAGTTTATAAAAAGTGCATTTGTCATCAGCTAAATTATTTCAGAGCTTTTACAAATGTTCCTGCTGCAACAAATCTAAATCTGCTTTATAACCTTAATGTTCATAATCACTGAAGAATCAAGAATAAACACCAACCTGTTTGTTCTTCAGTGTGGTTCATTCTGCAGGGTTCTGAATCTCTCATGTTCTCTCTGTTCTTCAATAAACTCTGTCTCTGCAGACTTCACTTCTTCCTGATGCTTTGATGCTCCTCTTCACTTGTAGACTGATGGGAATATTCCAGAATTTATTGATGAACTGCAGGGGGAGGAGCTTCACTGAAGGTGTGATTGTTTTGGGAGGAGCTTCACTGAAGGTGTGATTGTTTTGGGAGGAGCTTCACTGAAGGTGTGATTGTTGTGGGAGGAGCTTTACTGAAGGCGTGGTTGTTGTGGGAGGAGCTTCACTGAAGGTGTGATTGTCATGGGAGGAGCTTCTTTGAAGGTGTGATGGTTGCTGGAGGGGCTTTACTGGATGTTTGTGTGTGGTTGAAGCGGATCTGGAAAATCAACAATAAATCAGTCACTGAGTTTATGTTTTTCACTAATATACAACTTCACCTCCAACTTCAATCTTTGAAGAAACCATCGCCTAAGTGCAATCTTTTTGTAAATCATTATATAACAGCAAAGACACAAAGATCACTGCACATCAATTTAAAACATTCAGTAACACTGCACTCACATATGTGTTAATTCACCCAATCCATGCATTTAAAATCGCAGACTCACCATCTCTCTGCTGAGATCACTCTTTATATCCTAATTTATGAGAAAGTGTTTTTAAAGTAAAATTGACTTAAAATTGATGCTGTAATTCTAAATTATATATATATATATATTTTCTTGGACCAATTGTCATGGTGTGAAATTTAAAATAAATGTCATAACTGCACACAACTGGCTACAGAATGTAGACAACATTGTGAATTGTTAAATGCATACATTTCTGACTAATGGTTACAGAAGTTTTATAACTATTATTAACACACAACTAATTCTTTAACCCGCAAAAAACCCAGCACACAACAATTTATGAAACTTAAACTATTAGTAATTTGAGCTGCTAGCTAATTATCAGAAAGTATAAGACACTTTAACCTTCTGAGGACTGGATAAGTTTAGACATGGCTTGACATTGGTGATATTAACAGCTTGGTGCTTAAAATATATTCACTGTATTTCAATTTTATGCTTTTGAAAAAAAAAGGGGTTTATGCATGGTTAGTGTCATTGAAATAAGGCCATACAACACAAAACAGAACAATTGTTCACAAGACTTTTGATAACTGGAAGTTCTACAAAATGATGTGAAAATCAACCTGTTCACTCACTCACAGAAAACTGTACATTGATTTAACTTTGGTAACAAATTATTTGTGTTAGAAAGGCTGTATGCAAAGGAGGGACAATGGCCATGAATATTTTGTGATTCACACCTGAGAGACAAAGGAGCTCCCATAATGGGCCATCAGTGTGTGTTCACAAGAATGTGAAAAGATTCAAATAATGGGGATTTAATTATATGTAGTTTATTTACAATACAAAATAAGCAAAAGATACATAATGAAGGTGTTTTATGGTGTCTCCTTTATCTATACACCTTTTACCTGTTTCTTTATTATTCTCAGGTAGGTAAGGAAAGTCGACCCTGGACAAAACTATAAGCATTTCAAAAATACAACTTGCTCAGTAGACTTCCCTGTGTTCAGTTCTTGCTTACGGCTCTTAAATTACTACTCTTGCAGACCATAACTTGTCAATAATAAAATCCAAGTTTTATTAAAGTTAACAAAAGTTATATCAACGTACAATAGAAAAGTTACAAAATCAAGGTATAATCAGCTGGTATCAGGCGTCGAGGGATACTGTGCTTGTTCAGTATCCCTCCGTCGAGTCTCTCTCTCAGTCTTTTATACACAGATGTCGAACGCTGGTTCTTCTGATGTCATAACCTGGAGTGCTGCCAACTCCTCTGCCAAGGCTTTCAGTTGTTTACTTCGCATTGCTTTAGTCCTTTTCCTCTTCTTTTTCCTCTAAACCGTCTGTGAAATACACCTTAACTACTATATTGTCCATTTATCATAAAAACTATTTCTAATACATACGTTTTTCTACTCTAAATCAGTCACTACATACATTTCATGCAAGTAAGCAGGTTTCTTAATGTTAGTGAAATTACACAATACATTTTCCATATAGCATTAATCACAGGGTTACAATTTTGTACTTAAAGAGCCACTAAGATGGGAAATCAAAAATTACCTGTATTACAGTGTTTGATGTAGCTGTCCATCAGTGTAAACAATGTGCAAATAATTAAACCAAAAAGTACACGATTTATAAAGTTATTGGCTTCTAAAGTAAGGAGTCAACTCTGAATCGCTGAAACGAGTCGTTATAGATTTCAAATCTTTTGCCCATCTCTATGTACGTCACTAGAACACTTTGCATAATAATCTTCGCCTACCGTCTTGAGATAAACGAAACTCTGACCTGCCCCACCCCCCCACACACACAGACGCTCTGTTTGGTGTGAGAGCATCATGTCGAGGAGAGCAGTACAACAAATCCCTTTTGTTGTGTTCACAACATTTCACTGATGACTGCTTTTATAATCTCGGTGAGTTCAAGGCGGGATTTTCAAAGCGTTTGGCCATAAAAGACGGTTCATTACCAACTTTATTTGGACCAACAAGCATCTCTGAATAACAACGCGAAGTATGATTATGAAATTATGTGTTTGTTTTCTCCCGAGCGTCTTATCAGTATGTGTGCTGTCTGCTGCCTTTGTCTGCTCTGATCGTCATGTACAAACACGTCATTAAAATGAAGTGTAACTCTGTGAATACTCAACCAAGAGACATGAGAGAGGTAACTAAAGAAAGCTTGACATGTCTTCTTTAAAACTAAACAAGTGCTGCTAACAGATATTCTGTGATAAAGTAATCCATATGAAAACAACGCGATGTCTGTTTTTCACGTCTTCCTTCATTATATCTAATGTGACCACGCCCCCGCGCTGAGCGCGCTATTCAGATTCAAACTGAAGCGCGCGGCTTGAATACACCCACACAGAAGAAAAAGCAGCGAGACTGTTCAAGTTTTTTATTTTACTGTTTGCTTCGCGGTGAGAGGAATAAGACATAATTCACCCCAAACAGATGCTAACGCATTGTTTAACGTGAAGGTGTGTGCGGAACAACCAATCAAACCTGACTATGTTAGTTGACCAATCAGAACACAGTATGTTACCGAAAGGTGGGGTTTAAGGAAACTGAATCTTTTGAACAGCTTCGATCTCTGAGAATTGAGGTAATTTTAAAATGATATTTTGACAAAATGACAATTTTTTTTAACCTTGGATGGATTTAAACCTATTGTACAGGACTTATAAACAGTGATAGGAAGCTTAGAATTTTCATCTTACTGGCTCTTTAAGCAAAAGCATTATTACTACTTAGGTTACAGTATATCTGTTTATAGCAAATTAAGCATTAATCAAGACAGTATAATTGCAAAATCATCATCTCCATTAACAAAGGTCAAGCTCGTTTAACTTTTGTCTTTAAATTATAAGTTTGGGATGGGTGATGCACAGCAAAGACTGTGAAATACAGAGAAGTTGCCGCCAATTTGAGTTAATGCAGCTGCCTTAAAGTCCTTCCATGAATTCCTGCTATAATTTTTTTAAATTAGAAATTAGAAATGTTGACAATGCTCTGCGAAGTAATTTTTTAACTATATGAAAGGTTACTTTATGTTAACTGGTGTGTATAAGCACGCAGAGTATGGCTGTTTCTAAAGCATGCAGTGCCATCTGCTGTTAAAAACTAATCTTAGAAGCAATTCAAGAGAGAATCATGATGCATTCAGAAAATTGCAGAGTCTATCCACAAATTGATTTATCGTCGCATCCCTGGACAGAATGCCTGCATATCATGTTGGTCTGCAGCAAACTTTGCACTCTGACTCATTCTGTGTAAGATCGGATGCCCAGAGAAATTCGTCAACATTTTCATTAATTTCATGATGGCATGTTTGGTCGGGTGCTGGACTACGGAGAGCTGTCTGACCCATTTGGTGCATTGTTATTCAACATCTTTTTTCTGTGATTCTGTCTGTGGCTTTTAAGGACTGTGACATGGACATTCTAATCCAGTTCTGTACAGTTGACAGCTTTTTCAGTTCATTCAGGCTTCAGGCTCACACAAAGAAACCTTCTACAATCCTGTGTGACCTTTTGTATGCAGATGACTGTACACTGTTGGCAAACACACCTCTAAAGCTCAATCACACTTAAATTATTCAAATATTTACACATATTATTATTGAAATAATCATCATCATTCATGAAAATAAGAGTTCACTTTTAGTCCCTTTTTCATTGCATTCGATCAAAAACATCTAGTTGTTACTGCAGAATAAAAACAATGTAAACGGGTCTCTGGAATCTTGTACAGTTTCAATGAGATTTTGTAATATGAAGTGGCCCAAGTTATTTATTTGAAATATCTCCTGAGATTTTAAGTAAATATTTCAATAATTTAATAACACATTTGCCTACATTTGTTTACTTTATATACAGCTAAATCCCCAGAGCTATAGCAACTCTGCTCAGAGTACATATTGTCCCAATCTACAGAGTGTTAAAGTAACACTGAAGCTATATTAAAGTTAATGGTAATATTAAGCAATTGATTAAGTAATGATTGAGCATTAGTAAAAAAAAAAAAAACCTGCTGGTAACAATGTTTAAGATGAACAACTACTGCTCAGGCTTTTAGACATCAAACTTACCACACAAACAGTGGTAACTCTGCTTAACAAATTCAACGTTAATTTAAAGCAACTTCAGTGTTACTTTAAAACACTTCTTTTTTAAAGCAACACTGAAGTTACTTTAAATTAATTTTGATTGTGTTACTTTGAATTAACAGTGTTAATAAAAATAGAAACATGGTGGCGCGTCCACATGCAGCGGCTTCTCTCTGTACCAACATAACAGTATTTTCATGTTTTTTGTTTTGTCAATCGCAGTGTTTTTGTACATCGCCATTTCGTCTATCTGTCTTTAAGCGTGCATACAGTTGTGAGTTTCTGCTGGATGTCGGCAGAACCACATTTTTACAGTTAAACTCAGCACATGCGGAATTGCTGTGGGACCTCGGTCTGCTACGGAGGCGTACACCATCACGACCTCCACTACTGCATCTCGCCCACAGCGGAGGCACCACAAGCGCTGTGAGAAGAAGCAGAAGAGGGGTAAGCGCGGAGGTATCCGGGCTAGGCTAACAGCTAACCCACACAAGCCATCTATCCCCAGCATCATACTGGCTAACATAAACTCTTTGGAGAATAAACTGGACTACATCTGATTACTACGTTCAACAGAGCTCTTGTCACGGGAGGAAAAACCTGCAGTGGCGGGCTTTGTGTTTATATCAATGACGCATGGTGCAAACACTGCTCACCCCTGGTGGAGTTTATGATTATTAAGTGCCGCCCGTTCTATCTGCCTAAGGGATATACTGCCATACTGTTCATTTCAGTTTACATTCCCCCCGAACAACAGCAACAGGAACAACGCACTAAATGAACTGTACTAGCACATCAGTGAGCAGAAGACAGCACACCCTGATGCTTTTCTCATCATAGCTGGGGATTTCAACCATGCTGACTTCATCTACAGCAATATCATTGACTTGATTGCAAATAAATGCACAGACACTATTTAAACTGAACAGAGATGACATAACTGAATTCAATGATGAACTGCCTTTAACTATCATTTTGCATTATTGAGACACTGTTTTCCAAATGAATGTTGTTCAGTGCTTTGACGCAATGTATTTTGTTTTAAGCACTATATAAATGAAGGTGATTGATTGATTGACTTAAACTTTGTGTTTCCAAAATACACCAATACATTAACTTTCCAACACGAGGTAATAACATTTTGGACTTTGTTTACACCACACAGAGAGGAGCTTACAAGCTGTTGCCCCCATCAAATTGAAAAAGGTTGGAGAAAAACGTTCTGTGCCATGGTATAACAGTAATACTCTCTCAAGAAAGTAACTCATAGTCTTGAACGCAAATGGAGAAAAACTGACTTGGAAGTTTTTAGAATTGCATGGAAAAACAGCATGTCCAGCTATAGACAGGCTCTAAAAACTGCTAGGGCAGAGTATACACAAACTCATATAAAATAACCAAAACAATCCAAGGTTTTTATTTAGCACAGTGGCTAAATGAACAAATTACCAGACGCCACCTGATTCAAATATTCCACCAACGTTTAATAGTAATGACTTTATGAATTTCTTCACTGATAAAATAGATAACATTAGAAATACAATAGTGAATGTAGATTCTACAGCGTCTAACACTTCAGTTTCATCCATCGAACCCAAACATAAACTGCTGTGCTTTACAACTATTGGAGAGGAAGAGCTAAATAAACTTACCACTGTGTCTAAACCAACCACATGTTTATTAGATCCTGTACCCACTAAATTACTGGAAGAGTTGTTACCTGTAGCCGAAGAACCACTTCTCAATATCATTAACTCGTCATTATCTTTAGGTCATGTCCCAAAACCATTCAAGCAGGCAGTTATTAAGCCTCTTATTAAGGAACCAAAACTAGATCCTAGTGAACTGGCAAATTATAGGCCCATTTCAAATCTTCCATTTGTGTCTAAAATTTTAGAAAAAGTTTTCTCTGCTCAATTGAGCACCTTTCTGCACAAAAATTATCTGTATAAAGAATTTCAGTCAGGTTTCAGGCCCCACCATAGCACAGAAACTGCACTTGTTAAAATTACAAATGACCCGCTTCTTGCGTCAGATCAAGGCTGCATCTCATTTCTAGTTTTACTTGATCTTAGTGCTGCGTTCTACACCATAGATCATGAAATACTCATAGATCGATTACAAAACTATACAGTTACAGTATACAGTCAAGGGCAGGCTCTAAGATGGTTTAGATCCTACCTGTCCGATCGCTACCATTTTGTTTATTTAAATGGGGAGTTATCTCATTTATCACCAGTAAAATATGGAGTGCCAAAAGGATCAGTCCTAGGTCCCCTTAAATTTTCAATATACATGTTTCAACTTCTAAATTATCTAAGCTTACAGAGTGTGTTAAAAATGTAAAAGATTGGATGACCAATAATTTTCTCCAATTAAATTCGGATAAGACAGAAATATTAATTATTGGACCAAACAAACTACACAGAATCTTGTAGATTACAATTTGCAACTAGACGGATGTACTGTTACTTCCTCTACAGTAAAAAATCTGGGTGTTATATTAGACAGCAACTTGTCTTTTGAAAATCATATTTCCCATGTTACAAAAACTGTATTCTTCCATCTCAGAAACATTGCCAAGCTACGAAACATGTTGTCTGTTTCTGGTGCAGAAAAGCTAGTTCATGGATTCATGACCTCTAGACTGGACTATTGTAATGCACTTCTAGGTGGTTGTCCTGCTTCGTCAATAAACAAGCTACAGGTAGTCCAAAATACAGCAGCTACAGTCCTTACCAGGTCAAGAAAATATGATCATATTACCCCAATTTTACAGTCTCTGCACTCGCTACCTATTAAGTTCTGTATCAGTTACAAATTATCATTACTTACCTATAAGGCCCTAAATGGTTTAGCTCCCGCGTACCTAACTAGCCTTCTACCACGTTACAATCCATCACACTCCCTAAGGTCACAAAACGCTGGACTTTTGGTAGTTTGGTAGCAAAGTCCACTAAAGGAGGTAGAGCTTTTTCACAATTGGCTCCCAAACTCTGGAATAGCCTTCCTGATAATGTTCGGGGTTCAGACAAACTCTCTCTGTTTAAATCTAGATTAAAAACACATCTCTTTCACCAAGCATTCAAATAATGTATCTCTTAAATTGTGAGTGTAGTTGCATCTAAACAAATGCACATTCTTATTATTTAGCTTGGTTAAAGTAATTAATTTTACATTGTTGGATCAGCAGCTATGCTAATTACATCCAGTGGTAACTAGGATTTACACAAGCTCCAGTCTGGATCCAGAACACCTGAGAAGAGATGATGCTGACCCTCAGAGGACCTCAGATGATGCTAACCCTGAATCAACAAACAGAACTAACAAATATTGCTACAAGTGTGACTGCATCATATAATAATTATTAATAATATTAATAATGTTCATCATCCGGCTGACTACGTCTTGTATTAATTTTTCTGAAAATTCCTGTCATACATGCACAAACTGACATTCACCACTTATAAGCTACTACTAAATATTGTAGTAACATAATTTTCTGTAAAGTTGCTTTGCAATGATTTGTATTGCAAAAAGCGCTATATAAATAAACTTGAATATGAATAGGAGTACCTCCTACCTCTCCGATAGATCCTTCAGTGTGTCTTGGAGGTACTGGGGTTCCTCAAGGCTTAGTACTTGGACCACTTCTCTTCTCTATCTACATGACGTCATTAGGTTCTGTCATTCAGAAGCATGGCTTTTCTTATCGCTGCTACGCTGATGACACCCAACTACTTCTCATTCCAACCAGATGACCGGGCGGTAGCTGCTCACATTTCAGGCTGTCTGAATGACATTTCTAGCTGGATGAATGACCATCACCTTCAACTCAACCTGTGGAAGATTTTTATTAGTAAGATTTTAATCAATCAAGAATAATCAATGTGAATC
This sequence comes from Carassius gibelio, assembly GCF_023724105.1. Classification (NCBI taxonomy): domain Eukaryota; kingdom Metazoa; phylum Chordata; class Actinopteri; order Cypriniformes; family Cyprinidae; genus Carassius; species Carassius gibelio. The sequence continues at coordinate 8,117,010 of NC_068417.1, read as the reverse complement.
TAGCCATTTTTGCTGCTAGTTATTATTCTATTAAAATCTTATAGGTCTAAACTCTAATAGAAAGTTGCCTACGCCCTGGAATGTACAAAACTGATAAGAAACACATGGTCAGACATACATTGAGGGCCTCTCCCCTCTAGGGATGTATGAAATGTTTAGATAAGGAAAAGTCTTGACTATTTGGAAACGCCCTGTATAGGGTATAACCGGCAAAATACACCACAAACCTTACTAAGACAGAACTCCTGTTGGTTCCAGCTAACCCATCGTTTCATCCCAACTTCTCTCTACAGCTGAGTTTGTCAACCATAACTCCTTCGAGGACAGCCAGAAACCTAGGAGTTGTGATGGATCATCAGTTAAGCTTCACAGACCATATTGCTACAATGACCCGGTCCTGCAGATTTGCCTTATACAACATTAGGAAGATTAGACCCTTCCTATTAGAACAAGCCACCCAACTTCTTGTCCAAATCTCTTGTTCTCTCCAGACTGGACTATTGTAATGCTCTCCTGGTGGGCCTTCCTCAATGTACTATCAAGCCTCTGCAACTGATCCAGAATGCAGCAGCGAGGGCTGTCTTCAATGAGCCAAAAAAAGCTCACGTTACTCCTCTCCTCATCAGGTTACACTGGCTACCAACCGCTGACGGCCATCAATCAGATGGAAAGATAAAATCATGGATTTAACAGATGCAAAGATATGAATCAAAACAACTCACCTGTCAAGTAAAACAAGCGAGATTGGCATCTCTTTCTAGTTGAAGTTTGTCGTGAAGCGCTCTCCATCTAGAAAATGCAACACCGATATTGATCCTCGCTCTTTCTCTCCTCTTGTCCCAAACTCTTAGTAGGTCGTTTGGTTTCCCATACGCTTAATAAGCATTCGGGAGCTGTCCTTGTCAACAGAACCAGCGGCAGACGGTACGCAGTAATTATGTTCCATAAATAAGTAACACAATCCACCATAAAACATGCAAGAAGTAAATAAGGAACTGCTCGAAGCAAGCTAGTGGTTTTCTGGACACTAGACACTACTTCCACAATTGTCCATGACACTATTGTCATGTGGTTTCTACGTCAGTAAAGCCGGTAACAAAGGGTAACTAACGTCATTGACAGGTGACTGCACTGCCCCATGTCACCGTTTAGAATGGGAATTTTCTCATAATTTACAAGTACTTAAATAAAGAGATATATTGTTAGTAATCAGCTGGACAAAATATATAACACTAGCCTAGTGGTTTTTGGATATTTTACTGCAAATATCTTACAAATTGTATCTTTAAAGGGGGGGGGGTACAATGGTGTTTTATGTATTCAGAGTTGTTCAGTTTTAAAGAGATGGATTCTCGTGCTAAATATGGCCAAAGTTTTTAAAAATAATTTAGAAGAATGACTGAGAATTTCTGTGCCAAAAATCGTACTTCCGGGTTGGTACAAGTTTTCGACTGTTTTTTTTCGATCATGGTTCTAAGACGTAGACAAGAATGGAACTCCTTATATGAGCATTTAACTCGGAAAAGCGCGCCTGCGCACACGTCACCCAGAAGAGAGCTAGACCGCACACATCAACAGGCTTTAGCAACTGCCTTTGTGTGTTCTGGTATATGATGCAGTCACACTTGTAGCAATATTTGTTAGTTCTGTTTGTTGATTCAGGGTTAGCATCATCTGAGGTCCTCTGATGGTCAGCATCATCTCTTCTCAGGTGTTCTGGATCCAGACTGGAGCTTGTGTAAATCCTAGTTACCACTGGATGTAATTAGCATAGCTGCTGATCCAACAATGTCAGCAGTCAGGAGGGGAAAATGTGATAAACCTTGAAGCCGTTAAAAAAAAGAAACAAACAAAGCCAACATGATCCAGATTTTGAGTTAAGTTCCCCAGCTCTAGTAGCAGAATTAGTCGTAAATATCTTATAAGTATTTTTTTTTTACAGGAGCAATGTCTCAAGCACCGCTAGCCCTATGTTCCGTTACTACGACAAATAATTAATTTCATTACTAGTCATTAGTGATTCTAAACAAGACACCCACTGACATATTTTCAGCTGCTCTAATATTGATGAGTTTCAGATTATAAACACTCATTCAATAACTTCAGGACCAGTCTGCAGATCATCTCTCTTTAGTCTGAGTGTTTGCAGATAGAAACAAATCATTAAAGTCCGAATACTTGCTGCAATCTGATGACACCCATCTCCATTAACAACACATGTCAATAACTACACTAGAGCACATAATAATAATAATATATAAATATAGTTTGATTTTGCATTCTGAGACAATAATTAAATTATCTTTGGTACAATTTTGCTTGTGCAAAACCTGACAGTGGTTACTTAAAAAAAAGACATGTAGGCTACATAAAACACCACAAAAGCAAAATAGTGTTCCCTGTGTCTATATTATAATCCTGCTCATATATTTATGTATAGATTTAAAATGTCCTACGCGAAACCGATTAAAAACACTGCAGAACGACCTCGCATATTGCTGCATAAACAAAGAGTATTTATTTAAATAAGCGAAAATGCCGTGAACAGCTAACTCACCTCAGAAGACGCCACGTATAAAGCTTCGGCTCTTTGTGCCTCATCAGGCGGTGACTTAAATAAAAGCGCTTTGCACGAAGCTACCTCGCATTACGGACAGACTTTTATGTAAAACCTTCTCTCTTTCCAAAAAAAGCTCTCGGGTAAGGAGTTTCAGACGCCAAAAAGACTTGTTTGCTGCGTGAGTCCTGAGAAGTTCAGCTCATAAACCCCGCCCCCTGCATGTACACGAATGGAACGTGATGCAACTACGTAAATCAAATTAAACGGAAAATTCTGTTTCCCTAGTGTTTTTGGAGCAAAACATGATATAAGTCTGACGCTACAAGCAAACATACGACATATCGCTGTTGCCATTATGGAGTGAAAACAGTATCAAAACCTCCCCCCAAAAAAAATAAATAAATAAAAAATACAGGAGAGATCCATACTCGCACACGCAATCCACAGTTGCACACAAGAGATCCACTTATTATTATAATATTCAGAAATTGATTAATTGCAATGTTTTTAAAGGGAAATGCAGAAGTGATTTTATCATGATTAAGACTCATATGATCCACAAGTTAATTATTAATTCATTTTAAAACACAATACATTTTAACTTGATCTTTATTTGAATAAAGTTGTTTTTACATTTAAGTGCAATACAGTTTTTACTGAACTTTTAGGTACAACAATTTAATTTAAGTTTTTTTTATGTACCTGTTTGTAAGTACAGTGCAATGTTAATGTTAATTTTCAAACTGTATATTAACAATATTAAAGTGGCTGACAACAGTAAATATTATTATTAGGGATAAAACTGCCTGGTTTTTAATAGTTTTAATAGTTAGGCCTACTGTGCTACTGAATTTTAATGCTGGTATGGTGGTACTTGGAGAGTTAAATATTTTCTGAGTTGGTACATGGTATAAAGTTTGAAAACCACTGGCCTAAACAGTTACTATAGTGTTTAGTTGTTGGCATTTTAATGTTTATATGATTACCAGGCTTGACATATAAAATTATGTGTTCTTAGATAACATAAAACTATGTTAATGGCATCATCTATAATTACTGTTATGCTATCATTATTTATCATGTAGCAATTAAAAAAAAAATTCTGACAATAACTAGGCAGAAGTTTCTGTACCTATATAAGCCACAACATTAAATCAGCTTTATCAGAAGTTTACGAGCTGGCTTATCTATGCGCAAGTTACAAAACCATAAGGCACAACGCTATTCAAAACAGCTCAAATTGGAGTCAGAAAAGGCATTCTTTACTCACTATGCCAGTGTTTTATTCAATTAAATTTTATTATAAACAGCATACATTAATACTTCATTAAAATCCATTGTTAAACAATTTAGCTTTTGATATGTCATATTACACTCTTGTACTAATCAGCAGATACAGTAAAAACAATAACTCTCCAACAGATATCGTTCACCCAAAGTTAATCGTTTAGGATGCAGCTCAGATAAGTATTTCCATTTCTTCCTTTTACACGCCTTTAAATAAACGTTTAACAAGTTAAACAGCATTAATCACTCGATTCCTCAGCGTCTTCTCCGTTACTGTTCGAAGTATGTGTGCTACAGTTGCATGCGCACTACATTTGGATTTCTTAAAGAGGAAGTGTCAGAACAATACCATTATAGATGTTTGTGTTGCTATTAATTCTTAGTCACATATAGTACATTTTAACTTATTCGTACATTATGAAATATTATATTTATTATACTTGCCTTACTGTATTATGAATTTCCGAATTACAGAGCAAATAGCATCCCGTGACTCCATGTCTGCTGTCATTTTCGATTTCTCTAACCTAAACTACAATGTTAAACTGGGAGCTTAGCATCTACGTCACGGCTCTCAGTCCGCCCTCTGTTAGTTGATTTAGCTGGCTGTTTTGGACCCGGAGGAAAACTGGGAGATGGTTTGTTATTTCAGACTGAGTACAGAAGTGAACTGAAATTGAGCAGAAGTACGAAGTCTGACGTAGTCAGGTTTGAACAAGAGCGCATATATATATATATATATTAGTGCTGTCAAAATTAGCGCGTTAACGCATTCGATTAATTTGAAATATTTAACGCGTTAAAAAAAAATAACGCAATTAACGCGGTTGCAGTTTTTTTTATTTCCAGTTGTGGCCTATGTGTGTTCAACGTGCAAAGAAATATGGATAAGACCAAGGAAGGACTTTTAGACGGAAAGTTTCAGTATAAAACCCTGCCGGATTACTCTTCAGTCTGCCACAAGAAACATTTTCATTCAGTCTGCCACAAGAAACAGCAACATTAAAATCATGAACTCAAATGTCATTGTTTAAAAAAAAAAAAACAATGACTGTAACAGTGCGTAAATCAGACCTTTCTGTAACGCTAACGTTAATAAGCTTAAACGAAAATAAAGAAATAATTGTGTAGCGGAGTATTTTTTGTACACAGTGCCGCGAACTGTCAATCACTCCTGTACGCGTGCATCACTGTCCTCCTCAGCTGCAGCAACTTGCGCTCTCTCTCTTCATCAAGCTTTAAAACAAAAAGGGAACAAAAAGATCATATTGTCTTTGTGCATAGGCTATAGATTTATTAGATAAATGAATATCTAAATTTTTGCCTTGCCGTCTACGGTATTTTTTTAGAACTTAGAAAAAAGATGCTGCAGCCAATGAACAGCCAGCGGGGGCGGCAGGTCGACTCAACCTCCGCAGACAGTTTTTAATGTTTATCAGACAATAAATACTCAAGATTTTGCTTTAGTATAACTCACAACGAGTTTCACACCTTCTCCGGCCACGTTGAGTTGTTGACACTTAACAGTGGGAAAAGCGACACATGCGCTATTCACTTGTATAACTTAAGGGTGAATGGGTAATGTAGTTTCTGCTCTGGGTGGGATGAATTGGGAAGCTTGCATTGTGAAGGGCGCTCTGAAAATCGGCAAAAAGATTAAAACCTCTATTAAAACAGATGTCCAAATGAGCGTACCGGTACGCTAAAAGCACGTTCTGGGCGCACGGAGAGGTGGCGGTACGCTCAAGAGCTATATTTGGAAGTGGCGATACTGAGTACTGGTGCATACCGGCCCACTTAAAGCACTGGCAATGACTATACTTTGGAATTTTTTTGCAGTCCACTTAGAATTCAACATGGAAATCATTTTTGTTTTTTATTGGCATTGATTGTTTTGAAATTCAAATGGTACTTACATGCCTGTGTTTTTATTTCTGTAATAAATATGGCTTTCAAGCCAACAGTTAATTTGGAGGATATTGATGGTTTATTGCAGGTATGTTGTTTACATGAGAAAATCTGTGTTACAAGTTAAACAAAAATTCCAATAAACAATCATATTTTGAATTTAAATAGTTTCTTTGTCTTGAGTTTACATTAATTATTTACATTTTACATTTACATATCCAAAAAGTTTCAGTCTTTTAATTGCGATTAATCGCGATTAATCGCGATTAATTTAAAAAAATTGTGCGATTAATTAGTTAATTTTTTTTAATCGATTGACAGCACTAATATATATATATATATATATATATATATATATATATATATATATTAACTACTTTCTTTTATTAAGGTCTAAACAAACCAAATTAATAAATGAAACTCATGAGAAACTCTCTTCTCACACTGAAAGTACACATGATCTCTCACACCAGTGTGTACCTTCTGATGAACGTTTAAACTTTAGATGTGAAAAACTCTTTGCAGGTAAAGAACATGAATGTGGTTTTTCTTTCGTATGAACTTTCAGGTGATTCTTCAGACCTGAAGCCTCATAAAAATGTTACAGTTGAATCTGTGCTGGTCTTGAAGATTAACTTTATTCACCGTGACTTTAGATGATGTTTCTTTGTTAGTTTATACAGGAGAGATTTTATTTCTAGATGCATTGTTGTGTCATGTTTGATGAGAACGAGTCATCAGACCTGAAAGTGCTGGATCTGAAGATGATCTACTGACTAGGGGTTGAACAACTTCTGTTTTTTTTTTAAGTTGACTTTTACGCTACCTGCAGCATCGGTGTCGGTGGGATGCCCCAGCCACTCCTGTCTCTTCCGGCGGGGTGGTCGTCAGCCCAGCACCACTGCCCAAGATGGTCGTCAGCCCAGCACCACTGCACAAGATGGCCGTCAGCCCAGCGCCACAGTACAAGATGGCCGCTAACCCAGCGCCAATGCCCAAATTGGCCATCGGTCCAGCGCCACAGTACAAGATGGCCGCCAGTCCAGCGCCACAACACAAGATGGCCGCCAGCCCAGTGCCACAGCACGAGATGGCCGCCAGCCCAGCGCCACAGTACAAGATGGCCGCTAACCCGGCGCCAATGCCCAAATTGGCCACCGGTCCAGCGCCACAGTACAAGAGGGCCGCCAGCCCAGCGCCACAGCACAAGATGGCCGCCAGCCCAGCGCCACAGCACAAGATGGCAGATAGCCCAGCGCCACAGCACAAGATGGCCGCCAGCCCAGCGCCACCGCACAAGATGGCCGACCCAAACCCTGAGTCTCCAGATAAGGTGCACGATGCTGTCCCGGAGGCAGAGGCGGTGCCCGATGCTGTTCCGGAGGCCGAGGCGGTTCCCGTTGCTGTTCCAGAGGCCGAGGCGGTGCCCGACGCTGTTCCAGAGGCCGAGGTGGCACCCGATCCAGAGTTGAGTCAGGTCCCGGTGGACTCTCCGGAGTCGGGTCAGATTCCGGTGGACTCTCCGGAGTCGGGTCAGGTCACGTGGTGGTCTGCTGCTCCGTCCTGGGGGACTCTCGTCCTGACCACATGGCTGTGGTGGTCTTCCACTTGGACCTGGGGGGCTTCCGCCCTGACCACAAAGAGGTGGTGGTCATCCGCTCCGCCCTGGGGGACTCTGACTTTGACCACAAAGCTGTGGTGGTCTTCCGCTCCGCCCTGGTGGACTCCGGCCTCGACCACAAAGACGTGGTGGTCATCCGCTCCACCCTGGGGGGTTTCCGCCCTGACCACAAAGATGTGGTGGTCTTCCGCTCTGCCCTGGAGGGCTTTGACTTTGACCACAAGGCCGTGGTGGTCTTCCGCTCCGCCCTGGAGGGCTCTGACTTTGACCACAAGGCCGTGGTGGTCTTCCGCTCCGCCCTGGTGGGCGCCTCAACATCCCCTTTATGGACTTCTGTTTTGTGTATTTGAGTTCTGTGATGTTCCTGTCTGTTCCCCTTAGTTTTTCTGGCCCTCCATCCCTCCCCCTGAACCTCCTCCGTTCCTCCTCCCTCCTGGTTCTCCATGTTTTATGTTACATTTCTGGTGTTTGTCCCCCATGGGTTCCTTTTCCGGCCCTCCGTCCCTCCCCCTGAGCCTCCACCTGTCCGCCTCCCTCCTGGTCTCTGTCCCAGATCACTTCCTCCTCCCTTATATGGTCACCTTCCTCCTTGTTAAGTTAATTGATTGTCCCCCACCATTCTCTTGTTCCCTCATTATCCTTCTGTCTATTTATACCCAGTCTGTCTTAGTCTGTGTTACGGAGTCCTTGTTTAATGTCAGGTTATTTCATGTCCGTCATCCTTGCCTTGCCTTGTCTTGTCTTGCCTTGCCTTGTCTTCGTGTCCTGTTAATGTTCTGATTTGGATTCTCTGGTTTTGACCCTGCCTGGACTGTTTACCCCTCTGGATTATCCCTTTAATAAATGATACATACCTGCACATGGTTCTCTCATCTCGTTCCTGAAACGCCGATCGTGACAGTAACGTTACATACCAGCCTCCTACAGTTCTGCAGCTCAAGACGCAGTAGTCCAGTGCATCGGGTACACATTTCCAAGTTGTAAAATTTAAATAAAACAACATATCTATCGCAAATGTAAACACCTCCATCAACGCAACGTCATTCCCGCATTGCCAAAGAGCTGCATGGTACACAAATCAGATCTGAACAGTTGTGATATACAGTGTGAACATCATTATTTTAGATCAGATTCCAATCGGATGCAAAGATAATCGTATTTGGACTAACAGTGTGAATGTAGCCATAGTTAACTCTATCAACATTTAAGCCATAGTCGACTCTTCATTTACACATGTGCTGTAACTGTACCTCTCTCAACCACAAACGCCTTCTTTAATCAGCAATTATCAGTCAAATTTGCGAGTCCGTTCAGTGGCATTGTTAATGTTCATTTGCTCCAACATGGCTGACTTCCGGATTGATGACGCGTCCGTGAAAACCACCTATAGGACCAGCGACTAATCAACATCAAGCTTAAAGCATCATGGCAGAACATTGATGTAGAGTAGTCGATAAGTCTGTGTATCCCCTAATACTGACTGTGAATGTTTTTGATATGCACGAGTAGATTAGATGATTGACTGAAACTCTTCCCACATACAGTGCAGTGATACGGTTTCTCTCCAGTGTGGATCCTCTCATGTGTTTTCAGGTCTCCTAACCGACTGAATCTCTTGTCACAGAGTGAACACTTGTAAGGTTTCTCTCCAGTGTGGATCCTCTCATGTGATTTCAGGGATCCTAAATGACTGAATCTCTTGTCACAGTGTGAACACTTGTAAGGTTTCTCTCCAGTGTGGATCCTCTCATGTGATTTCAGGTCTCCTGACTGACTGAATCTCTTGTCACAGTGTGAACACTTGTAAGGTTTCTCTCCAGTGTGGATCCTCTGGTGCTGTTTCAAATGTTCAGCTCTAATAAAAGTCTTCTCACACTCAAAACACATATATTCTCTCACATCACTGTGTATCTTCTGATGTACTTTTAAATTCTGCAGATGTGAAAATCTCTTTCCACACAAAGAACATGAATGTGGTTTCTCCTTTGAATGAACTTTCAGGTGCTGCTTCAGGTTTGAAGCCGTCAAAAATGTTTTTCCACACTGATCACATTCATAAAGTTTCTCTCCAGTGTGAATGTTCATGTGTATCTTAAGGCTTGATGAATGTCTGAAACTCTTCCCGCACTGATCACATCTGTAAGGTTTCTCTCCAGTGTGGATCCTCGTGTGCATCTCAAGACCATGTTTGCTTCTCAAACTCTTTCCACACTGAGTGCAGGTGAAAGATTTCTCGTCTCTTCTTTTCTTTAAATCTTTCTGTTTGGTTTGAGAGCGACTCAAAGAGTTTTCTCCAGTTTTGACATGTTTGTCCTCCTCTTTATTCAGTTCTTCATGCTCCTCGTTTTCTTCAATCAACTCTAAAATACAAGTTAAAAAACAAAATTTTTTTTGCAAATCACCGAGAGAAATGTTTAAAAAAGACATACATGTGAACCCTGAAATAACAGTGTAGTGTGGACAAGTGTTATACAAAATATTTTGTTAATTTTTATAAATGATATGTCTCTGGATCTTTACTGGAGTGATGGACATTGTTCTTCCTGTTATACTTATTAATATTAATAATAATTATCATTATTAAACATTTTACAACATAATACACAAATCCCATGCTTCTATAGTGAGAACCCTTACCATTTGCTGCTTCAACTATATTATTAAACAGCTCTATATATCTTTCCCATCACAACAAATGAAAATATGACAAACAGTTTGAAGCTTTATAACCTTAATGTTCATCATCACTGAAGAATCAAGAATAAACACCAACCTGTTTGTTCTTCAGTGTGGTTCATTCTGCAGGGTTCTAGATCTCTCATGTTCTCTCTGTTCTTCAATAAACTCTTGTCTCTGCAGATTTCACTTCTTCCTGATGCTTTGATGCTCCTCTTCACTTGTAGACTGATGGGAATATTCCAGCATTTATTGATGAACTGCAGTGGGAGGAGCTTCACTGAAGGTGATAATGTTGTGGGAGGAGCTTTAGTGAAGGTTTGATTGTTGGGGAGGAGCTTAACTGAAGGTGATACTGTTGTGGGACACAAAATCACCGTTCACTCATTCAAAACAACAGACTGACTTACATTTTGTAAGACATGATTTGTGTAAGAAAGGCTGTATTTGAAGGAGTGACAATGGCCATGAATATTTCTTGATTCACACATGAGAGACAAAAGGACCTCCATAATGGGCCATCATCACTCAGTGGTGTAGTGCAGGCTAACTCCTGTTATTTATATATAGTGCTGTATTATATTACACAGGGCATGAAAACATATTTGCATTGTAGGACATTTAGATGCAATGAATTATAGTTTAATTCACAGACAGTAGTTCTGCAGCTGTTCAATGCATTCTGATAAAGTCTCAGTCAGGAGGGGAAAATGTGATAAACCTTGAATCCGTTAAAAAAAGAAACAGACAAAGCCAACATGATCCAGATTTTGAGTTAAGTTCCCCAGCTCTAGTAGCAGAATTAGTAGTAAATATCTTATAAGTATTATTTTTTTACAGGAACAATGTCTCAAGCACCGCTAGCCCTATGTTCTGTTAATTCAACAAATATTTAATTTCATTACTAGTCATTAGTGATTCTAAACGACACCCATTTACATATCTTCAGCTGCTCTATTATTGATGGGTTTCATATTATAAACACTCATTCAATAGGGCTTGGGCGTCGTGACGTCATTACTTGGCGTGGCCACCATGTTGACAGCCTCCTTTACTGCTACTCGGGCTACTGCGCAGTGTTTAAACATACTCCCTCTCATCCGTGTGTTTTAATTTGATTAATTAAAAATCTATTTCAACCATGGTAAACTGTTGCTGTATTGTGGGGTGTAAATAGCGCAACATATAATCGCCATGGGGAAAATAAAATGAGAATGGATTAATTTTACACCGCTTTCCTGCTTGGAGGCGCGACGGAGACCATAACATCTGAATATTCATTTAAGGGAAATTTCTTGGGTTACTCATCCAAAATACGGGAAATTTCAACATTCATCTTTTTGTTGCTATCCCTATGCTAACAGCAAAAATGTGTACTATAAAACTACTGCATTAACTAACGTTAAGCGATTTGTGAAGCTAGGTCTAACGTGACTTTAGTTACAGATTGGCGTGAAATCGTGCTCTCACAACAACCATGCTATCTTAAAAAGCCCTACATCACGCTAAGTTTGCTTTCAAGTAAGCAAAACGATGCTTTGAAAACAGCTGTTTCGCTGGAAGGGCAAGGAGTAGCGAGAGGACAACAACACAGAGACTTGACAGGTCCGATGGAAGTATTTTACAGGAAAATACCCATCCATTTGTGAAATGTACATGAGACTTCAATGACTTGTAGCTTCGGAACTATTCTGAAGTGTAGGCGCTCACAAAACAAGGTAGCCGAAGATATCTATTATGCAAAAGTGCGGCAGCAAGTCTCCGTCGGTACTACACTATTTGTTGGGAATTTCATATGGATCCAAACCGTTAATAGTGCCGATTTCACAACCTTTTCACGATTTTACCATTTTTTCTCTTTCTCCTAACTCTGCTTCTTCTCGTTCGACTTGATGTATGTTTACATTCGCGAGGCTGCCAGCAGGACCGCCACGTCCCAGAATTGTGCATGTGCAAAGGCTGACAGCAGTTACTTAAATAAAAAAGACACATAGGCTACAGAAACACCACAAAGCAAAATAATGTTCCATGTGTCTATATTATAATCCTGCTCATATATTTATGTATAGATTTGAAATGTCCTACGTGAATCCGATTAAAAACACTGCAGAAACAAAGAGTATTTAAAAAGACGGAATGCCTTGAACAGCTAACTCCCCTCAGAAGACTCCACATCTAAAGCTTCGGCAGCTCTTTCACACACACACACACTGTGAGCACACACCCGGAGCAGTGGGCAGCCATTTATGCTGCGGCACCCGGGGAGCAGTTACGGGTTCAGTGCCTTGCTCAAGGGCACCTAAGTCATGGTATTGAAGGTGGAGAGAGAGCTGTTCATACACTCCCCCCACCCACAATTCCGTCCGGCCCGAGACTAGAACCCACAACCCTTCGATTGGGAGTCCAACCCTCTAACCATTAGGCCACGACTTCTCCAGCAACAACAGCGCTTTGCACAAAGGTACCTGGCATTACGGATAGACTTTGATGTAAAACCTTCTCTCTTTCAAAGAAACAAAACTCTTGGGTTAAGGAGTTCCAGCCGCCAAAAATCAGCCCCAAGTCAGACCTGTGTGCCGCGAGAGTCCTGAGAAGTTCAGCTCATAAACCCCGCCCCCTGCATGTAAACGAATGGAACGTTAACGTAACAAATTAAACAGACAATTCAGTTTTCCCTAGTGTTTTTGGAGCCAAACATGATATAAGTCTGACGCTACAAGCAAACATACGACCTATCGCTGTTGCCGGTATGGAGTGAAAACAGTATCAAAACCTCCCAAAAAAAAATAAAAAATACGGGAGAGATCCACACTCGCACACACAATCCACAGTTGCACGGGAGAGATCCACATTTTATTATAATATTCAGAAATGTATTAATTGCAATGTTTTTAAAGGGAAATGCAGAAGAGAAGAAGTGATTTTATCATGATTAAGACTCATATGATCCACAAGTTAATTTGAAAAAGTTGATTCATGTTAAAACAATACATTTTAACTTAATTTTTATTTGAATAAAGATGTATTTACGTTTAAGTGCAATACAGTTTTTAACTGAACTTTTAGGTACAACACATTTTAATTTAACTATTACATTCTTTTTATTTACCTGTTTGTAAGCACAATAAAGTGTTAATGTTAAAACTGTATATTTACAATATTAAAGTGGCTGACAATAATAAATATTCTTATTAGGGATAAAACTGCCTGGTTTTTAATAGTTAGGCCTACTGTGCTACTGAATTTTAATGCTGGTATAGTGATACTTGGAAAGTCAAATATTTTCTGAGTTGGTACATGGTATAAAGTTTGAGAACCACTGGCCTAAACAGTTACTATAGTGCTTAGTTGTTGGCATTTTAATGTAGTTACGATTACCAAGCTTGGCATATAAAATTATGTGTTCTTAAATAACATAAAACTGTATGTTAATGGCATCATCTATCAGTATTGTTGTGCTATCATTATATATCATGTGGGAATTTTTTTTTTTTTAAATTTCTGACAAGAACTAAGCAGGAGAGGTTTCTGTACCTATATAACCACAACATTAAATCAGCTTTACCGGAAGTTTACGAGCTGGCTTATCTATGCGCAAGTTACAAAACCGTTACAAAACCGTAACGCACAACGCTATTCAAAACAGCTCAAAATGGTGTCAGAACACGCATTCTGTACTCACTACTCCAGTGTTTTATACAATTACATTTCATTATAAACAGCATACATTAATATTTCATTAAAATCAGTTGTTAAACAATTTAGCTTTTGATATGTAATATTACTCTCCTGTACTAATCAGCAGATACAGTAAAAACAACAAATCTCCAACAAATATTGTTCACCCAAAGTTGTTCATTTAGGATGCAGCTCAGATAAGTATTGCTATTTCTTTCTTTTATACTGTTTATACTTTATACTTTTATACTGTTCGAAGTATGTGTGCTACAGTTGCATGCGCACTACATTTGGATTTCTTAAAGAGGAAGTGTCAGGACAATACCATTATAGATGTTTGTTTTTCTATTAATTCTTTGTCACATATAGTACATTTTAACTTATTCGTACATTATGAAATATTATATTTATTATACTTGCCTTACTGTATTATGAATTTCAGTTTTTATATTTGTTTATATTCATGTGGGCTGCATTTTTATGGAATACAAGTACACATACACACACACAGTATTGCTTCAAAAAGTAAAGTTACACTTAAAAAGTAAGTAATTAACAGAATCAAATTGTCACGGTTGGGTTTGGGAAAACACAAAGAGAGGGTAGATCCAAATGCAGGTAAGGGTTTTTATTTAAACAGAGGGGTAACTACAAAAATAAACAGTCATGAGAGACAAACGTAACCAAAAGAGGGAACCGGATGAAACGGGGAACTCGGAAGAATGAGAAGGTAGAGGAAGTCTCGGGGGAACGAGAGCATGAGACACATAGGGTAAGGACTCCATGATGACAACAGAGAAAGACAGCTCTATATAGGGAAACTAATGACAGAGTATTGTCAACACCTGTGCGATTCTAATTGGAGTGCAATTACTGTGAAGACACAACCAGACTAGCGGAATTAAAGTGCCTATGGTGAAGTGCCTAAGGGGAAGTGAGCTCACTAGGGAACACCCAGGAAAACAAAGACTGGCAGCGTGACATTACCCCCTCCCTACGGAGCAGCTACCAGATGCTCCACCTAAACCCAGGAAAACCCCAACAGAAAAAGAGGCAGGAGGGAGGTGGAACGGCGGCGGACCAGGGGGAGGGATGGAGGGACAGAAAACAGGGACAGGAGCAACCAGGAGGAATGGAAAGGTGCAACACAAAACAAGGAGTCCAGGAGGGAGGCGGACAGGTGGAGGCTCAGGGGGAGGGAAGGAGGGCCAGACTAAACTAAAAGGAACAGACAGAAACAGAACTCAAAAAACACAAAACATAAGTCCATGAAGGGCATGTTGAGGCGTCCACCAGGACGGAGCAGATGACCACCACATCTTTGTGGTCGAGGCCGGAGTCCACCAGGGCGGAGCGGAAGACCACCACGGCCTTGTGGTCAAAGTCAAAGCCCTCCAGGGCGGAGCGGAAGACCACCACGTCTTTGTGGTCGAGGCCGGAGTCCACCAGGGCGGAGCAGAAGACCACCACGTCCTCATGGTCACCGCCGGAGTCCCCCAGAGCGGAGCGGAAGACCACCACGTCCTCGTGGTCACCGCCCGAGTCCCCCAGGGTGGAGCGGATGACCACCACGTCCTCGTGGTCACCGCCAGAGTCCCCCAGGGCGGAGTAGAAGACCACCACGGCCTTGTGGTCACCGCCTCGGGAACTGTATCAGGCACCGCCTCTGGAACAGCCTCGGGCACCGCCTCGGGAACTGTATCGGGCACCGCCTCGGGAACAGCATCGGGCACCGCCTCGGGAACAGCCTCGGGCACCGCCTCGGGAACAGCCTCGGGCACCGCCTCGGGAACAGCATCGGGCACCGCCTCGGGAACAGCATCGGGCACCGCCTCGGGAACAGCATCGGGCACCGCCTCGGGAACAGCATCGGGCACCGCCTCGGGAACTGCATCGGGCACCGCCTCGGGAACAGCATCGGGCACCGCCTCGGGAACAGCATCGGGCTCTGCCTCGGGAACAGCCTCGGGAACTGCATCGAGCACCGCCTCGGGAACAGCCTCGGGCACCGCCTCGGGAACAGCCTCGGGCACCGCCTCGGGAACAGCCTCGGGAACTGCATCGAGCACCGCCTCGGGAACAGCATCGGGCACCGCCTCGGGAACAGCCTCGGGCACCGCCTCGGGAACAGCCTCGGGCACCGCCTCGGGAACAGCCTCGGGCACCGCCTCGGGAACAGCCTCGGGCACCGCCTCGGGAACAGCATCGAGCACCGCCTCGGGAACTGCATCGGGCACCGCCTCGGGAACTGCATCGGGCACCGCCTCGGGAACTGCATCGGGCACCGCCTCGGGAACAACATCGAGCACCGCCTCGGGAACAACATCGAGCACCGCCTCGGGAACAGCATCGGGCACCGCCTCGGGAACAGCATCGGGCACCGCCTCGGGAACAGCATCGGGCACCGCCTCGGGAACAGCATCGGGCACCGCCTCGGGAACAGCATCGGGCACCGCCTCGGGAACTGCATCGGGCACCGCCTCGGGAACTGCATCGGGCACCGCCTCGGGAACAGCCTCGGGCACCGCCTCGGGAACAGCATCGGGCACCGCCTCGGGAACTGCATCGGGCACCGCCTCGGGAACTGCATCGGGCACCGCCTCGGGAACAACATCGGCCACCGCCTCGGGAACTGCATCGGGCACCGCCTCGGGAACTGCATCGGGCACCGCCTCGGGAACAGCATCGGGCACCGCCTCGGGAACTGCATCGGGCACCGCCTCGGGAACAGCATCGGGCACCGCCTCGGGAACTGCATCGAGCACCGCCTCGGGAACAGCATCGAGCACCGCCTCGGGAACAGCATCGGGCACCGCCTCGGGAACAGCATCGGGCACCGCCTCGGGAACAGCATCGGGCACCGCCTCGGGAACTGCCTCGGGCACCGCCTCGGAAACTGCCTCGGGCACCGCCTCGGAAACTGCATCGGGCACCGCCTCGGAAACTGCATCGGGCACCGCCTCGGCCTCCGGAACAGCAACGGGGACCGCATCGGGAACGGCTTCGGTCACCGCCTCGGCCTCCGGAACAGCAGCGGGCACCGCCTCGGCCTCCAGAACAGCAACGGGAACCGCATCGGGAACGGCCTCGGCCACCGCCTCGGCCTCCGGAACAGCAGCGGGTACCGCCTCGGCCTCCAGAACCGCAGCGGGCACCACATCGGGAACAGCATCGGGCATTGCCTCGGCCTCTCGAACAGCATCGAGCACCTTCTCGGGAACAGCCTCGGCCACCGGAGCAGCAGCGGGCACCGCATCGGGAACGACCTCGGCCACCGCCCCGGCCTCCGGAACAGCAACGGGAACCGCATCGGGAACGGCTTCGGTCACCGCCTCGGCCTCCGGAACAGCAGCGGGCACCGCCTCGGCCTCCAGAACAGCAACGGGAACCGCATCGGGAACGGCCTCGGCCACCGCCTCGGCCTCCGGAACAGCAGCGGGTACCGCCTCGGCCTCCAGAACCGCAGCGGGCACCACATCGGGAACAGCATCGGGCATTGCCTCGGCCTCTCGAACAGCATCGAGCACCTTCTCGGGAACAGCCTCGGCCTCGGAAACAGCATCGGGCACCGCCTCGGGAACTGCATCGGGCACCGCCTCGGAGACTGCATCGGGCACCGCCTCGGCCTCCGGAACATTAGCGGGCACCGCATCGGGAACGGCCTCGGCCACCGCCTCGGTCTCCGGAACAGCAGCGGGCACCGCATCGGGAACAGCCTCGGCCACCGCCTCCGGAACAGCAGCGGGCACCGCATCGGGAATGGCCTCATGGACGGCAGCCGCCCGCTCGGGAACGTTCTCCGGGTCCTGAGGAACAGTAGCTGCCTGTCTCCTCCTCCGCCCTCTACGATGGAGAGTCGGTGGCGTTGAGTCGGCCATCTTGTGCTGTGGTGCTGGGCTGGCGGCCATCTTGAGCTGTGGCGCTAGGCTGGCGGCCATCTTGGGCTGTGGGGCTGGGCTGGTGGCCATCTTGGGTTGTGGGGCTGAGCTGGCAGCCTTGTCTGGAAACTCTGGTGTGGTTGTTGCATTCCACTGAGCACGATGGTGCAGGTAATTGGTAAACCCCCAAAAGTCCAGGATCTCTAACCCCTTCATCTCCCATTGAGGTAAAGGATCATCCAGGCAATTATTAAACCAATCCTTTAGTGCTGCATCATTGTAACCTAACCCGACTGCCAAAGTCCAAAACAATTGCGCCAGGCCACCCACCTCCCTTCCCTCTTGACGAAGGGTGGTTAAGTTCCGGACTCTCCCCCTCCGTTCCTCCATGGTGGCTGGGGAACCGATTCGAAATCTCACACCGCTGGATCTAGGCATGATGGAGTCCTTCTGTCACGGTTGGGTTTGGGAAAACACAAAGAGAGGGTAGATCCAAATGCAGGTAAGGGTTTTTATTTAAACAGAGGGGTAACTACAAAAATAAACAGTCATGAGAGACAAACGTAACCAAAAGAGGGAACCGGATGAAACGGGGAACTCGGAAGAATGAGAAGGTAGAGGAAGTCTCGGGGGAACGAGAGCATGAGACACATAGGGTAAGGACTCCATGATGACAACAGAGAAAGACAGCTCTATATAGGGAAACTAATGACAGAGTATTGTCAACACCTGTGCGATTCTAATTGGAGTGCAATTACTGTGAAGACACAACCAGACTAGCGGAATTAAAGTGCCTATGGTGAAGTGCCTAAGGGGAAGTGAGCTCACTAGGGAACACCCAGGAAAACAAAGACTGGCAGCGTGACACAAATAAGATCCTACAGGACAAAGTGAATTTCCATTTAAAAATCACGATGTCCAATATGACACAAATCAATAAAAGATCCTTCATGAAAAAATGTAATCCCATTAAATAAATCAGAATGTTCAATAAGATTTTAAGCATCAAATAAAATCTGTTTTTATGTAGCACACCAAACTTAGTTTTGTTTATTCAAGGGGATTCACAAATGTAATTATACATGACGTTTACTGCACAGTTGAGTCCAAAACAACTTTGAGTATAGACTCAACACTGGCTGGTGTGAGTGTGCGCAAGTGATGATGTCATCGCCATAAGTTATACTCAAAGCAAATACAACAAATTAGTAAAAGTGAAAACTAACTTGAATTGCAAAGATGTAATACGTAAGATATAATACTATATATAAATGCTTAGTAAAACACGATTCAATTCGCAAATGTAAACACCTCCATCAACGCAACGTCATTCCCGCATTGCCAAAGAGCTGCATGGACACACAAATCAGATCTGAACAGTTGTGATATACAGTGTGGACATCATTATTTTAGATCAGATTCCAATCGGATGCAAAGATAATCGTATTTGGACTAACAGTGTGAATGTAGCCATAGTTAACTACGTCAACATTTAAGCCATAGTCGATGCTTCATTTACACATGTGCTATAACTGTACCTCTCTCAACTACAAACGCCTTCTGTAATCAGCAATAATCAGTCAAATTTGCGAGTCCGTTCAGTGGCATTGTTTATGTTCATTTGCTCCAACATGGCTGACTTCCGGATTGATGACGCGTCCGTGAAAACCACCTATAGGACCAGCGACTAATCAACATCAAGCTTAAAGCGTCATGGCAGAGCATTGATGTCGAGTAGTCGATAAGTCTGTGTATCCCCTACTACTGACTGTGAATGTTTTTGATATGCACGAGTAGATTAGATGATTGACTGAAACTCTTCCCACATACAGTGCAGTGATACGGTTTCTCTCCAGTGTGGATCCTCTCGTGTCTTTTCAGATGTCCTAACCGACTGAATCTCTTGTCACAGTGTGAACACTTGTAAGGTTTCTCTCCAGTGTGGATCCTCTCATGTGTTTTCAGGTCTCCTAACTGATTGAATCTCTTGTCACAGTGTGAACACTTGTAAGGTTTCTCTCCAGTGTGGATCCTCTCATGTGTTTTCAGGTCTCCTAACTGACTGAATCTCTTGTCACAGTGTGAACACTTGTAAGGTTTCTCTCCAGTGTGGATCCTCTCGTGTCTTTTCAGGTCTCCTAACTGATTGAATCTCTTGTCACAGTGTGAACACTTGTAAGGTTTCTCTCCAGTGTGGATCCTCTCGTGTCTTTTCAGATGTCCTAACTGATTGAATCTCTTGTCACAGTGTGAACACTTGTAAGGTTTCTCTCCAGTGTGGATCCTCTCGTGCCATTTCAAATGTCCAGCTGTAATAAAAGTCTTCTCACACTCAAAGCACATATATTCTCTCACATCACTGTGTATCTTCTGATGTACTTGTAAACTCTGCAGACGTGAAAACCTCTTTCCACACAAAGAACATGAATGTGGTTTCTCCTTTGAATGAACTTTCAGGTGAATCTTCAGGTTTGTAGCCGTCAAAAATGTTTTTCCACATTGATCACATTCATAAAGTTTCTCTCCAGTGTGGATGTTCATGTGTATCTTAAGGTTTGATGATGCAGTAAAACTCTTCCCACACCGATCACATCTGTAAGGTTTCTCTCCAGTGTGGATCATCATGTGCATCTCAAGACTATGCTTTTTTGGGAAACTCTTTCCACACTGAGTGCAGGTGAAAGATTTCTTGTCTCTTCTTTTCTTTAAATCTTTCTGTTTGGTTTGAGAGCGACTCAGAGAGTTTTCTCCAGTTTTGACATGTTTGTCCTCCTCTTTATTCAGTTCTTCATGCTCCTCGTTTTTTTCAATCAACTCTAAAATAAAAGTTAAAAAACAACATTTTTTTAGCAAATCACAGAGAGAAATTTTAAAAAAAGACATACATGTGAACCCTGAAATAAGTGTAGTGTGGACAAGTGTTATACAAAATATTTTGTTCATTTTTATAAATGATATGTCTCTGGATCTTTACTGGAGTGATGGACATTGTTCTTCCAGTTATACTTATTAATATTAATAATAATTATCATTATTAAACATTTTACAACATAAGACACAAATCCCATGCTTATATAGTGAGAACCCTTACCATTTGCTGCTTCAACTATATTATTGAACAGCTCTATACATCTTTCCCATCACAACAAATGAAAATATGACAAACTGTTTGAAGCTTTATAACCTTAATGTTCATCATCACTGAAGAATCAAGAATAAACACCAACCTGTTTGTTCTTCAGTGTGTTTCATTCTGCAGGGTTCTGGATCTCTCATGTTCTCTCTGTTCTTCAATAAACTCTGTCTCTGCAGATTTCACTTCTTCCTGATGCTTTGATGCTCCTCTTCACTTGTAGACTGATTGGAATATTCCAGCATTTATTGATGAACTGCAGTGGGAGGAGCTTCACTGAAGGTGATCCTATTGTGGGAGGAGCTTTAGTGAAGGTTTGATTGTTGGGGAGGAGCTTAACTGAAAGTGATACTGTTGTGGGACACAAAATCACCGTTCACTCATTCAAAACAACAGACTGACTTACATTTTGTAAGACATGATTTGTGTAAGAAAGGCTGTATTTGAAGGAGTGACAATGGCCATGAATATTTCGTGATTCACACATGAGAGACAAAGGACCTCCCATAATGGGCCATCATCACTCAGTGGTGTAGTGCAGGCTAACTCCTGTTACTTATATATAGTACTGTATTATATTACACAGGGCAAGAAAACATCTTTGCATTGTAGGACATTTAGATGCAATGAATTATACTTTAATTCACAGACAGTAGTTCTGCAGCTGTTGAATGCATTCTGATAAAGTCTCAGTCAGGAGGGGAAAATGTGATAAACCTTGAAGCCGTTAAAAAAAAGAAACAAACAAAGCCAACATGATCCAGATTTAGAGTTAAGTTCCCCAGCTCTTGTAGCAGAATTAGTAGTAAATATCTTAATAAGTAGTGGTGGGCATAGATTAATTTTTTTAATCTAGATTAATCTCACTGTGATCTTGAAATTAATCTAGATTAAAATGGCTCATTCGAATTCTGCCGAAGGCATTCAGAATATGTGTGTTACCCAAATAAAAATTGACAAACAGTAAGTCTTTGAGAAGGGGTTTATCAAGCTAGGTGGTGCATTAGAAAAGGGGCTCATCAAGTTTGTAGGTGTCAAGGTACAGAAACCAAATAATTAAATGTAAAATAGCACTGGATAGTCTTCAATGTAAAAATGAAATATACAATCAAACCTACATTTATTCAGACACCTTCAACATTTCTCACATTATTACAGTTTTGCTATATATATCAAAAATTATATCTGGTGTTTTAATAATTTTGGGTTTGACTGTTAAAACTACAAAGTAATTCAGTCAAGAGCAGTGAGTGATTTTCTTTCTTTCAGTTTCTTGGATTAACATTACAGCAGCCAGTAGCTAAATTAGGTGCGGTCACTTTAAGAGACCATGAACGCATCCAATATAATACACATCCCATTTTTTTTTTCCTCAACTGTTTACTTTCACTTCAGAAATAACTGACAGTTTTTTCGAGAATAAGGTGATTTCCAAGGTGGATATTTTGACATATTTTGTATGTGTTTGTCGCCACAAGAGCAAAAATAAGCAAATTCGATGTTCAAGTGTTTTGAAACGCCTTTCTCTGCGTGAGCCTGAACACCAGAACACCGCGAGTACTGAATTGGGCTCTTTCACATCTTTTTGTTTGTTCAAAGTGCGATTTGTATTTGTTCAGGTGCAGGAGGGACTTCGAGTAGAACTTCGCAGAAGACAGCTCGGTTCAGTGTCGCTGTCTGTGATACGCTTCTCTCTCTCTCTCCGCACCGAATACAGCGCGCAAGTAACCAGCTACTCTCTGTTCAGCTTTTCCGCGTCTTGTGTTTTGATGCTTTAATGTTTAAATCGACAAGCGGTAAGGGTTAAAAACAAGTGAAAAAGATAAGCTTTCTTGACGATGCGCAGCAGTGGCCCGTCAACTGTCCTGAGCATCTTTTTAGGCTGGCCTCAGCCAGTCGGTTATATAAAATATCAAGGTGAAAGTCATCATAGCTTGGTTAGTATAGACCCAGCTCCCAACCCGACTTTGAGAATAGATTAACGATAATATTTTTGTTAACGCAGCACGTTAACGCCGATAACGGCCCACCACTACTTATAAGTATTATTTTTTAACAATGTCTCAAGCACCGCTAGCCCTATGTTCTGTTACTACGACAAATAATTAATTTCATTACTAGTCATTAGTGATTCTAAAAAAGACACCCATTGACATATTTTCAGCTGCCCTAATATTGATGAGTTTCAGATTATAAACACTCATTCAATAACTTCAGGACCAGTCTGCAGATCATCTCTCTTTAGTCTGAGTGTTTGCAGATAGAAACAAATCATTAAAGTCAGAATATTTGCTGCAATCTGATGACACCCATCTCCATTAACAACACATGTCAATAACTACACTAGAGCACATAATAATAATAATAATATATAAATATAGTTTGATTTTGCATTCTGAGACAATAATTAAATTATCTTTGGTACAATTTTTCATTTGCAAAAGCTGACAGTGGTTACCTAAAAAAAGACACATGTAGGCTACATAAAACACCACAAAAGCAAAATAGTGTTCCATGTGTCTATATTATAATCCTGCTCATATATTTATGTATAGATTTAAAATGTCCTACGTGAAACCGATTAAAAACACTGCAGAACGACCTCGCATATTGCAGCATAAACAAAGAGTATTTAAAAAGGCGAAATGCCGTGAACAGCTAACTCACCTCAGAAGACTCCACGTCTAAAGCTTCGGCAGCTCTTTGTGCCTCATCAGGCGAAGACTTAAATAACAGCGCTTTGCACAAAGGTTCCTCGCATTATGGACAGACTTTTATGTAAAACCTTCTCTCTTTCCAAAAAAAAAGCTCTCGGGTTAAGGAGTTCCAGGCGCCAAGTCAGACCTGTGTGCCCCGCGAGTCCTGAGAAGTTCAGCTCATAAACCCCGCCCCCTGCATGTACACGAATGGAACGTGATGAACTACGTAAATCAAATTAAACGGAAAATTCAGTTTTCCCTAGTGTTTTTGGAGCCAAACATGATATAAGTCTGACGCTACAAGCAAACATACGACATATCGCTGTTGCCATTATGGAGTTAAAACAGTATTAAATCCTCCCAAACAAATACGGGAGAGATCGCACACACAAGTGAGAGAATCATGACAGCTTGTGAGAAATAGATAGGAACGGCGATATTATTATAATATTCAGAAATCGATTAATGTCAATGTTTTTAAAGGGAAATGCAGAAGAGAAGTGATTTTATCATGATTAAGACTCATATGACCCACAAGTTAATTATGAATTCATGTTAAAACACAATACATTTTAACTTAATCTTTATTTGGATAAAGTTGTTTTTACATTTAAGTGCAATACAGTTTTTTACTGAACTTTTAGGTACAACACAATTTAATTTAAGTTTTTCTTTTTTATTTACCTGTTTGTAAGTACAGTGCAGTGTTAATGTTAATTATCAAACTGTATATTAACAATGTTAAAATGGCTGACAACAGTAAATATTCTTATTAGGGATAAAACTGCCTGGTTTTTAATAGTTTTAATAGTTAGGCCTACTGTGCTACTGAATTTTAATGCTGGTATGGTGGTACTTGGAGAGTTAAATATTTTCTGAGTTGGTACTTGGTATAAAGTTTGAAAACCACTGGCCTAAACAGTTACTATAGTGTTTAGTTGTTGGCATTTTAATGTTTTTATGATTACCAAGCTTGGCATATAAAATTATGTGTTCTTAAATAACATAAAACTGTATGTTACTGGCATCATCTATCAGCATTGTTATGTTATCATTATATATATTATGTAGCAATTTAAAAAAAAAAATTCTGACAAGAACTAGGCAGGAGAAGTTTCTGTACCTATATAAGCCACAACATTAAATCAGCTTTACCGGAAGTTTACGAGCTGGCTTATCTATGCGCAAGTTACAAAACCGTAAGGCACAACGCTATTCAAAACAGCTCAAAATGGAGTCAGAACACGCATTCTGTACTCACTACTCCAGTGTTTTATTCAATTACATTTCATTATAAACAGCATAAATTAATATTTCATTAAAATCAGTTGTTAACGATTTAGCTTTTGATATGTAATATTACACTCCTGTACTAATCAGCAGATACAGTGTAGTGTATTTTTGTCTGCCATGGATCTGAGGAATCACACAGTCTCAGGGTTTTGTTTCTAGAAGATAGACTTTATTTCAGAGAGAAAAAAAGGTGAGATGTTCTCTACAAGAAGATCTCCCGAATGCTAGGTAGCATCTCATTATATACCCTATACAGTGCATTTCCAAATAGTCAGACTTTTCCTTATGCCTAAAATTTTAATACCTCCCTAGAGACTTGCTATGGTAAAGAAAAGAGGCCCATTGCATGTTTTTCCAGATGTTTCCGATCTGTGGTGGTCAGGATGTTTTTTGCAGACATAGGCACATTCCTTTCACACAAAGGCTATATGATTATAATGGAATAAGACACATATGCATATATGTGACTAGAATCATCTTGATTATACTTGATTGAGTAAAATCTTATTAATAAAAATCTTCCACAACAGTAAAAACAACAACTCACCAACAGAGATCGTTCACCCAAATTACTGTTCGAAGTATGTGTGCTACAGTTGCATGCGCACTACATTTGGATTTCTTAAAGAGGAAGTGTCAGGACAATACCATTATAGATGTTAGTTTTTCGATTAATTCTTTGTCACATGTAGTGCATTTTAACTTATTCATACATTATGAAATATTATATTTATTATACTTGCCTTACTGTATTATGAATTTCAGTTTTTATATTTGTTTATATTCATGTGGGCTGCATTTTTATGGAATACAAGTACACACACACACAGTGTTGCTCTAAAAAAGTAAAGTTACACTTAAAAAGTAAGTAATTAACAGAATCAAATAAGATCCTACAGGACAAAGTGAATTTCCATTTAAAAATCACGACGTCCAATATGACACAAATCATTGTTTATTCAAGGGGATTCACACATGTAATTATTTACAACTTTGAGTATAGACTCAACACTGGCTGGTGTGAGTGCGCGCAAGGGATGTCATCGCCATCATCACTTAATGGCTTTTAGATATAGAATTATAAAAAATGTCAAAAAATGTTGATGCAAATACAGCCAGCAGAAAATAAAAGTGGTTGATAAGAGTTAAAAATAAAGTATTAATAAACAGGTGATGTTTACTCAATGATAAGTTACACTCAAAGCAAATACAACAAATTAGTAAAAGTGAAACTAACTTGAATTGCAAAGATGTAATACATAAGATATAATACAATAAAGAAATGCGTAGTGAAACACGATTCACAAGATACCATTTAAAAATGTTAATTTTATTAAATAAAATGTTTTTTTTTTTTTTTCTTAATTTCAAACAGATTATGTCTGGTTCTGGTCTACATCCCTCTTTACAAGAGAAGCAAAGGAGGATCAGCTGCAATGCTACAATATATTGATGGAACTGTTTGGAAACAGAGCATAAATGTGGAAGTCCTTCAAAGGTTTATTATCCTGTTGTGCCATCTATAGAGGGTTTTCACGATGCGTCATCAATCCGGATGTCGGCCATTTTGGAGGCACAGAACATAAACAATGCCACTGAACGGACTCACAAATTTGACTGATTATTGAGTTTTGGTCTGTACTAATCGGTTGCATCAGTTAAAAACATTTCGAGTTCTGTCAAAAGTTAAAGAGAAGAGAGCAAAAAAATTATTAAAGAAGGCGTTCGGGAGATCTTCTTGTAGAGAACATCTCAGCTTTTTTTCTCTCTGAAATAAAGTCTATCTTCTAGAAACAAAACCCTGAGACTGTGTGATTCCTCAGATCCATGGCAGACAAAAATACACTACACTGTATCTGCTGATTAGTACAGGAGTGTAATATTACATATCAAAAGCTAAATCGTTAACAACTGATTTTAATGAAATATTAATGTATGCTGTTTATAATAACATTTAATTGTATAAAACACTGGAGTAGTGAGTACAGAATGCGTGTTGACACCAAGTGAAAAAGATAAGCTTTCATGACGATGCGCAGCAGTGGCCCGTCAACTGTCCTGAGCATCTTTTTAGGCTGGCCTCAGCCAGTCGGTTATATAAAATATCAAGGTGAAAGTCATCATAGCTTGGTTAGTATAGACCCAGCTCCCAACCCGACTTTGAGAATAGATTAACGATAATATTTTTGTTAACGCAGCACGTTAACGCTGATAACGGCCCACCACTACTTATAAGTATTATTTTTTAACAATGTCTCAAGCACCGCTAGCCCTATGTTCTGTTACTACGACAAATATTTAATTTCATTACTAGTCATTATTGATTCTAAACAAGACACCCATTGACATATTTTCAGCTGCTCTAATATTGATGAGTTTCAGATTATAAACACTCATTCAATAACTTCAGGACCAGTCTGCAGATCATCTCTCTTTAGTCTGAGTGTTTGCAGATAGAAACAAATCATTAAAGTCAGAATATTTGCTGCAATCTGATGACACCCAACTCCATTAACAACACAATAACTACACTAGAGAACATAATAATGATGATATATAAATTAAATATAGTTTGATTTTGAACAGCATTCTGAACAATAATTTAATTATCTTTGCTAAAATTGTGCATGTGCAAAAGCTGACAGCAGTTACTTAAATGAAAAAGACACATGTAGGCTACATAAAACACCACAAAGCAAAATAATGTTCCCTGTGTCTATATTATAATCCTGCTCATAGATTTAAAATGTCCTACGTGAAACCGATTAAAAACACTGCAGAACGACCTCGCATATTGCTGCATAAACAAAGAGTATTTAAAAAGGCGAAATGCCGTGAACAGCTAACTCACCTCAGAAGACTCCACATCTAAAGCCTCGGCAGCTCTTTGTGCCTCATCAGGCGATGACTTAAATAACAGCGCTTTGCACAAAGGTACCTCGCATTACGGACAGACTTTGATGCAAAACCTTCTCTCTTTCCAAAAAAGCTCCCGGGTTTTGGAGTTCCAGGCGCCAAAAATCAGCCCCAAGTCAGACCTGTGTGCCGCGCGAGTCCTGAAAAGTTCAGCTCATAAACCCCGCCCCCTGCATGTACACGAATGGAACGTGATGCAACTACGTAAATCAAATTAAACGGACAATTCAGTTTTCTCTAGTGTTTTTGGAGCCAAACATAATATAAGTCTGAAGCTACAAGCAAACATACGACCTATCGCTGTTGCCAGTATGGAGTGAAAAAAGTATCAAAACCTCCTAAAAAAAAAAAAAATTACGGGAGAGATCCACACTCGCACACACAATCCACAGTTGCACGCCAGAGATCCACATTTTATTATAATATTCAGAAATTGATTAGTTGCAATGTTTTTAAAGGGAAATGCAGAAGAGATGAAGTGATTTTATCATGATTAAGACTCATTTGATCCACAAGTTAATTATTGATTCATGTTAAAACACAATGGGTCTCATTCATGAAACACGAGCAGAACGAATTTTTGTGTAAATCGCGTGTAAAGTGGTTTTGGCGTAAATTTTCGAATTCATTAAAACGTTCGTATTTTCCAAATGTTAGTTGGTACGAAAGAAATCTACACCTGCTCCCAGCCACGCGTAAATAGTGCGTTTAACATCTGAACGTTTTGCTCATTAATACGGCTGCATTTTAATTCACCTCAATCGGGTACATATTTACACAGCATTTTGAAAAAAATATTATATATATTAATTACATACGTTTTTTCTTTTAACTTTTATTATGAGAGCCAGTAATAGGATCTGTAATATGCTGCCAAACTTCCTTTTTTAGGACCTGATACGCCACTAGTACGCTTGAAAATAAAATGTGGCGTTTTGAATGAACTTCTGATAATAAAACTTCAATTTCTGCAGCTGAGAAATGTTTCTTTTTCAGTCGCTTTTGAGAAGACGTTGAAATCCTTCGTTTGGTGTCATAATGTGATGCTCATATATAGTTGTCAGTCGGATTTAATGGGCGGGATTTATGGTAATTGAGAGTGAGCGTGCACGCGTGTCCCATTTACAAATGATTGGAATTCATTAACACACACACACATTTCACTATCACATCTGACGTTTACGAAGTTTTTGTGAATCAGGATAAGAGTTTTCGGGAAGTTCTCTTTACGCGCAAATCACTCAGATATTTACTCGTATATTTACGAATGTTTCATGAATGAGACCCAATACATTTTAACTTAATTTTTATTTGAATAAAGTTGTATTTACGTTTAAGTGCAATACAGTTTTTTACTGAACTTTTAGGTACAACTCATTTTAATTTAACTATTAAGTTTTTTTTTATTTACCTGTTTGTAAGTATAGTGCAGTGTTAATGTTAATGTTCAAATTATATATTTACAATATTAAAGTGGCTGACAATAATAAATATTCTTATTAGGGATAAAACTGCCTGGTTTTTAATAGTTAGGCCTACCTTGCTGAATTTTAATGCTAGTATAGTGATACTTGGAAAGTCAAATATTTTCCGAGTTGGTACATGGTATAAAGTTTGAAAACCACTGGCCTAAAAAGTTACTATAGTGTTGAATTGTTGGCATTTTAATGTTTTTATGATTACCAGGCTTGGCATATTAAATTATATGTTCTTAAATAACATAAAACTGTATGTTAATGGCATCATCTATCATTGTTATGCTACCATTATTTATCATGTAGCATTTTTTTAAATTTCTGACAAGAACTAGGCAGGAGAGGTTTCTGTGCCTATAAAAGCCACAACATTAAATCAGCTTTACTGGAAGTTTACGAGCTGGCTTATCTATGCGCAAGTTACAAAACCGTTACAAAACCGTAGAGTAACCCCAGAGTGCAGTCTGGACGATGGGGCGGGACGACACTTCGAGGCGGAGCAACACGTTTCGTCCCGCCCATATTTGTTTTCCCCGCCTTTGACATTTTGCTCCGAGCCAGCAGGGGGCAGTTTGCGTTGAAAGAAACAGAACGGTGGCAACTGCAGCAGCAGAGTAATAACTAGTGATGGGAAGTTCGATTCTTTTCCGCGAACCGGTTCTTTCGGACGGTTCGATTCAATAAACCTGTTGAAAAAACCGGTTCATCGGTTCTTTCACGCTCGACGTAATGACGTCATTGGTGATGACGTAATGGTGTCACGTCTATCAAACATTCAAATGTATAAAGTCAGTAATCATAACTTTAGTCAGTTAAAACCTCATAATCATGAAAAGTTTACATTTGAGTTTTGCAACAACACCTAAATACAGTAACAGCAATAATGTGCATATGAGGATTTAAGTCTTGAAGATATAAAGTAGATAAATTAGGTGTCATCAGCGCAGAAACCATGATCCACTTACTAAACATAATCCATTGCGATGTATTTGATATTAAATGAACTTACGTTTCGCCAGATGGCCCTTCATCCAAGCCCTCGAAATACCCGCGCTCATAACATTACTAGTACAGAATCAGAATCAATCACCATAAGAATCTCTTCGATTCAGACATGCTGTGAGTCAGTTGGCTTCACGCTGAATCGCGCATGCGCAGTATCATCAGTTCATCGGTTCTCAATTCGGACGATTCTCGGTTGAGTGTCCTGATGATCCGAAAACCGATGCAACCGGTTCTTGACTCGAGAACGAGAATCGCTCTAACCGGCACATGCTGCAGTTCAGTTTCATCTGCTCTACTCGTGTTCATGTTCTGTTTACTACAAACTCAATTTGTGAATGTGTCATCATTAACTATAAATACAGTACAGATATCTCATAAATCATCCCTTATTCCTATTAAACATAAGAGTCTTTAGAGTCTTAATTATTGTCCAACTTCCCTGAAAACCCATTTGGCCTATACATTATATACAATATACAGATTGGAAACATTAATCTAAAAAAAATTATAATAAAAAAATCAAAATAAAACATAGTTATTATATCACACTTTCCGATGCTTAACAAAATACTTACAAAATTACACGCATGCGCAGTATCATCAGTTCTTCGGTTCTCAATTCGGACGCGTCCGACAGAAACGATTCTCGGTTGAGTGTACTGGTGATCCTAAAAACCGAAGCAACCGGTTCTTGACTCGAGAACGAGAATCAGCTCATCGGTTCTCAAATCGGACCCGTCCGACAGAAACGATTCTCGGTTGAGTGTACTGGTGATCCGAAAACCGATGCAACCGGTTCTTTACTCGAGAACGAGAATCGCTCTAACCGGCACATGCTGCAGTTCAGTTTCATCTGCTCTACTCGTGTTCATGTTCTGTTTACTACAAACTCAATTTGTGAATGTGTCATCATTAACTATAAATACAGTACAGATATCTCATAAATCATCCCTTATTCCTATTAAACATAAGAGTCTTTAGAGTCTTAATTATTGTCCAACTTCCCTGAAAACCCATTTGGCCTATACATTATATAAAATATACATACTGGAAACATTAATCTAAAAAAATAATAATAAAAAAAAATCAAAATAAAATATAGTTATTTTATCACACTTTCCGATGTTTAACAAAATACTTACAAAATTACACACATGCGCAGTATCATCAGTTCATCGGTTCTCAATTCGGACGTGTCCGACAGAAACGATTCTCGATTGAGTGTACTGGTGATCCTAAAAACCGAAGCAACCGGTTCTTGACTCGAGAACGAGAATCAGCTCATCGGTTCTCAAATCGGACGCGTCCGACAGAAACGATTCTCGGTTGAGTGTACTGGTGATCCGAAAACCGAAGCAACCGGTTCTTGACTCGAGAACGAGAACTGCTCCAGCAGTGGGTGTGTTTGTTCATTATCTGGCTCGGCTCGGTGTTCATCTTCAGTTCGGTCTTCACAGCATTTCATTCAGTGTACTGTTTGAGTAAATGGATTACCCCGGGATATTGGTTTATTCTGACTCAGAGGGAGTGTCAGTCATGTTAAAAAAGTTAACAGCTTAAGTAATTTGTGGATTTATGCTTATTGGAGATGTGAACCGTTTCAAACGATTCAGTTCAATTTGGTGAACTGGTTCAACCGGTTCACTAAGAAGAACCGGTTAAATTGAACGATTCGTTCACGAATCGGCCATCACTAGTAATAACGGTATTCCACGTTGATTGCATGAGGTGAGTAAAAGTGGTTGTGTAAATATCTTATAATATGAAATACGATGTTCGATCATTTATTTATCCATGGTACGTTCAATTTGAATAATTATTGTTACACCATAGTTTAACTATAGTTATTGTAGGAGAACCATGGTAAATTTTCGTAGGGGCTAAGGGAATGTTCAGAATATTATTGGTTACGTTCAGAGACTGGTGAAAATTTGTTACACACACACACACACACACACATATATATATGTGTGTGTATATATATATATATATATATATATATATATATATATATATATATATATATATATATATATATATATATATATATATGTGTGTGTATATATATATATATATATATATATATTTATATATAATTTGAATATATAAATCAAGGTACTCCATGACTGTCTACATAACCATATTTCGCATAATATTGCCGTGTCATTTTCAAACCAGCGAGTAATGCCGAGGTAGCGTCTACAGCCACTGAGGGAGTAGACCATTTATTTCTATTGTGTTAGTTGTAATCCAAAACTCTGTGGAAGAGTTATTTATTGTTGTGGAAATGCAACAATAAATGCAAAAACACAACATTTATATTCACTTTTTAATTTATATTAAAAGTTTATTCATCCGAGTGTCTACTTCCGCATTCCAATCCTGCTAACAGCGTCATAATTCTCTATACCAATAAGCTGTAAAATCGTCACTCATCTGTACACCAATAAGCTCATCTTAATCATAAACCAATAAACGCTGAGGTGGGCGGGGCGACACGTGTCGTTCCGCCCCAACGTGTCGCCCCGCCCCATCGTCCAGACTGCACTCTGGGCTACTTGAAACCGTAAGGCACAACGCTATTCAAAATAGCTCAAAATGGTGTCAGAAATGGCATTCTGTACTCACTACTCCAGTGTTTTATACAATTAAATTTAGTTAGAAACAGCATAAATTAATATTTCATTAAAATCCGTTGTTAAACAATTTAACTTTTGATATGTCATATTACACTCCTGTACTAATCAGCAGATACAGTAAAACAACAACTCACCAACAGATATCGTTCACCCAAAGTTGTTCATTTAGGATACAGCTCAGATAAGTATTGCTATTTCTTCCTTTTAGGCGTCTTTAAATAAAAGTTTAACAAGTTAAACAGCATTAATCACTCGATTCCTCAGCTTCTTCTCCTCTTTGACCGTTACTGTTCGAAGTATGTGTGCTACAGTTGCATGCGCACTACATTTGGATTTCTTAAAGAGGAAGTGTCAGGACAATACCATTATAGATGTTTGTGTTTCTATTAATTATTTGTCACATATAGTGCATTTTAACTTAATCGTACATTATGAAATATCATATTTGTTATATTTGCCTTTCTTTATTATGAATTTCAGTTTTTATATTTGTGTATATTCATGCAGGCTGCATTTTTATGAAATACAAGTACACACAAAGTGTTGCTCTAAAAAAGTAAAGTTACACTTAAAAAATAAGTAATTAACAGAATCAAATAAGATCTTACAGCACACAGTGCATTTCCATTTAAAAATCACAACATCCAATATGATACAAATCAATAAAAGATCCTACATGAAAAAATGTAATCCCATTAAATAAATCAGAATGTTCAATACGATTTTACCCATCAAATAAAATCCTAAAGGACAAAGTGAAATTCCTTTGAAATAAATCAGATTGTCCAATTAATTAATTGATTAAAATAAAATAGAAATAATGATAAAAAGCATTTATAGATTCTTAGAAGGGGTATAGCAAGGAGTTATAGGGCACTTAGCTCACTGAATAAACTGGAAACTGAAATAGCTTTTTAGTTTGAAAGGGCACCAAGAAAGAAGCAAAAAATTTAAGTTTATTAGAAAAGTGAGGAAAGGATGAAGGGGTTTTCAGAAATCTGCATTTATGAATATATTATTTAGCAACTTGAAAAAGGGGTGTTAACCAAGTAATGTTGTGAACTGTTTTTATTAAGCACAACAACTTAGTTTTGTTTATTCAAGGGGATTCACACATGTAATTATACATGACGTTTACTGCACAGTTGAGTCCAAAACAACTTTGAGTATAGACTCAACACTGGCTGGTGTGAGTGCGCGCAAGGGATGTCATCGCCATCATCACTTAATGGCTTTTAGATATAGAATTATAAAAAATGTCAAAAAGTTTTGATGCAAATACAGCCAGCAGAAAATAAAAGTGGTTGATAAAGATTATACAGATAAGGTATTAATAAAAAGGTGATGTTTACTCAATGATAAGTTATACTCAAAGCAAATACAACAAATTAGTAAAAGTGAAAACTAACTTGAATTGCAAAGATGTAATACGTAAGATATAATACTATATATAAATGCTTAGTGAAACACAATTCACAAGATACCATTTAAAAATGTTAATTTTATTAAATAAAATGTTTTTTTTTTAAATAGATTATATCTGGTTCTGGTCTACATCCCTACTTACAAGAGAAGCAAAGGAGGATCAGCTGCAATGCTACAATATATTGATGGATTTTCTAAATACATGATAAATGTAAGAACATCTACTTATACATTTAGCATTTTGTCAAAGGTCTCCTCTGTCTTTCGCCATATCAGCATATGCTCTTCTGTATCAGCCGTGCCACAAGGACATGCTGTTTTCTTTCAAATCAAAGCTAAATACACATAGAAACAGTGTATCCTAGTGGTGTGGATGAGTGCTGGATCTGAAGATGATCTACTGACTGTGAATCTTTTTATTATGCATGAGTAGAGAATATGAAACACTGAAACTTTTCCCACATACAGTGCAGTGTACGGTTTCTCTCCAGTGTGGATCCTCTCGTGTGATTTCAGATGTGCGAACAGTCTTAATCTCTTGTCGCAGTGTGGATCCTCTGGTGCATTTTCAATTGTTGAGATGTAATAAAAGTCTTCTCACACTCAAAGCACATATGATCTCCCACACCAGTGTGTATCTTCTGATGTAGTTTTAAACTCTGCAGATGTGAAAAACTCTTTCCACACAAAGAACATGAATGTGGTTCCTCTTTTGTATGAACTGTCATGTGCTTCTTTAGGTTTGAAGCCCTCGAAAATGTTTTTCCACACTGATCACATTCATAAAGTTTCTCTCCAGTGTGGATGATCATGTGTCTCTTAAGGTTTGATGATGCTGTGAAACTCTTCTCACATTGATCACATCTGTATGGTTTCTCTCCAGTGTGGATCCTCATGTGCATCTCAAGACTATGTTTTTTTTTGTGCAACTCATTCCACACTGAGTGCAGGTGAAATATTTCTTGTCTCTTCTCTTCTTTAAATCTTTCTGTTTGGTTTGAGAGCGACTCAATGTTTTTTCCCCAGGTCTGACATGATGTTTCTCCTCCTGTTCTTTCAGTTCTTCATTCTCCTCGTTTCTTAAATCAACTCTGAAATTGAAGTAAAAAAAAAAAAAATCTGTAAATTGTTGTTTTTTTTAAACTGAGAAATGTAAAAGAAAGAAAAAATTTGAATATAAAGTACATGAAATTGAACCCTGCTGTTTTGTTATTATATGTATTCATAATTATTAAACAGTTTTAAATAATAGAGGCACAATTTAGTGATGTGTGTCTGTGGTGACAAGAAATAGGCTTGATCAACTACACATTTATCTTACATAAATTATGTTGAAAAAGAAATAAATAAAAAAGTACCCACTTTATAAAAAGTACCTTTGTCATTTGCTGCTTCAGCTAAATCATTGCACAACTTTCATATTTTTCCTTCTACATCAAATCTAAAACTGCTTGAAGCTTTATATTCTTAATGTTCATCATCACTGAAGAATCAAGAATTAACACCAACCTGTTTGTTCTTCAGTGTGTTTCATTCTGCAGGGTTCTGAATCTCTCATGTTCTCTCTGTTCTTCTATAAACTCTGTCTCTGCAGATTTCACTTCTTCCTGATGCTTTGATGCCCATCTTCACTTGTAGACTGATGGGAATATTCAGACATTTAGTGATGAACTGCAGTGGGAGGAGCTTCACCGAAGGTGTGCTAGTTGTGGGAGGGGCTTCATGGAAGGTGTGATAGTTGTGGGAGGGGCTTTACTGGATGTTTGTGTGTGTGGTTGAAGCAGTTCTAGAAAATCAACAATAAATCAGTTACTGAGTTTGTGTTTTACACTAATATACAACTTGACCTCCAACTTCAGTCTTTCAAGAGACCATAGCCTAAGT
Organism: Carassius gibelio; assembly: GCF_023724105.1. NCBI lineage: Eukaryota > Metazoa > Chordata > Actinopteri > Cypriniformes > Cyprinidae > Carassius > Carassius gibelio. The sequence continues at coordinate 8,080,933 of NC_068417.1, read as the reverse complement.
GTTGTCTCTTTGTTAATCATTGTATAACAGCAAAGACGCAAAGATCACTGCACATAAATGTAAAACATTAATTCAGTAACACTGCACTCACACATGTGTTCATTCACACAATCTGCATTTAAAATCCCAGACTCACCATCTCTCTGCTGAGATCACTATTTATTACCACAAATGCAAGTTCAATTCAAGTTTATTTGTATAGCAATACAATTATAATACAATTACAATTACAATACAAATCATTACAAAGCAACTTTACAGAAAATTACGTTTCTACAATATTTAATAGTAGCTTATAAGTGGTGACTCAGTTTGTGCATGCATGACAGGATTTTGCAGAAAAACTAATACAAGAGCAAGTGTTATACCACTTAAAATTGATGCGCTACTTATAAATAATATTTTTACTGTGCTTTTTTTCAAAATTGGTTCATTTGGAATTATCCAGCCTTTAAAAACAATTAAATTGTTCAAATTATGCACATAATCAGGCCTGTCGCAACAAGGCAGGCAAACCAAGCAATTGCTTGGGGCCCCGAGCTGGCCTGGGGCCCCAAGACAACGACTGGTTAAAAATAAAATGCAACAACACTGTGTGAGCGCCCCTTTGATCGTCAATGCAGTAAAGTGTAATGACACTGTTATCGGGATCCCCCTCAAGGGGGCCCCTCTCAGTAGTCGCTGAAAGCAGCCAGCCAACCACATGATCTCATGTGATGGATTAATATCTGTAAATATTAAGCCAGAACAGTTTATTTAAATATGAATCCTGCATGTTCTGCGTGTCTCTGTTATGGAGCAGAAGCGCGACTTCCTTTATTAACAAACTGAAGCGCACGTGAGGCTCGCGGTAATTTCAGCGTCTGCTGTCTCACTAAATAAGACGAGAACACATGAACAACATCACCAGAACTGCTCTGACAGGCACTTCATGAGCATCTGACCGTTTGATTTGAGTAAAACTAGCGTCACGTCACAAACACAGAACTGTAAAGGTAACGTTACGTCAACCAGTCTAAATAAAAGTCCTGTTTTGGACAAGTATTTGCCAGAGATGTATTACTATTGTTCAGCAGAATGTACATAGCCTACTACTAAAAAAAATAAATCGTTTTTTTTTTTTAAGGTTTAATCACACTAAATTTCTTCCATGTTTTATTTTTAATAGTAAATCCCCATTGTTTACCAAAAAGCTAAGTTTGCTTAATTTTCAATAATTAAAATATAAATTAAATTAATGTTTTGTGTTTAATGTTTAATGTGCATCTCAGAAAATGCTTTATTTAAAACCCCAACTGAATGGCACTTAAATGCACTTAATTCATGTCAACTTTATTGTCATTGTTCACAGTACAAGTACAGAGAAACAATGGATAATAATTAAATGTTTATTTTTGATGTATGCATTGCATTCTATGCATTTAAAAATAAAAAAATAAAAAATTTCTAAAAAATGAAACTTAGTTGTTCATTTTAACAAACCCAGGAGTGTTATTTTCTCTTGCATAATTAATATTAATAAGCAAAAAACACATTTTATCCGATTACTCGATGGAATTTTTGGTAGAATACTCGATTACTAACAAATATGATAGCTACAGCCCTAGATGAAAGTGGCATAGTAAATAGCATGCTTTACTATTCCACCGTGATAATCTATTTACCAAATGGGGGTTAGGAAAACCACACAATAAATTCTGTGCATCAAACATTAGCTTGGGATGTTTTTAAGCATTGGTAGTGAAAGCAGCTGCCTACATCCCTTCTCTTCTAATATCAAAATATGGAAATGTTAACATATCTTAAATTTTTTGGTAAACTTTATAATAAGTAAAAATACAGTTTGTTAACAGTTAAATGACAAAGATTAAAGATTAATTAACTAGCAATTTACCATCTATTAATGATTGTTATTACAAAGTGTCTACCATCTAACTTATCCACTATGGTTTTGGGAAACGCACCCCTGAGCAGTTAATAGTGACCCCTGACAATATGCTAACAGTGAAATGGTAAAACGTACTTCACAGGTAATTTCAGAATTTTTTTTTTCAATTATTTTCCCAGCTACACCATCAACTTCATCCTCAACATCAACAGATGAATCACTTCTCAGTGCTGATGTTTCCTCTATATAGCACAAGGTACCACAAGCTCTATAATTATAGCTGATATCCTGCACAGCCCAGAGTTTAAACTGACAAGTGTGTGCTGTCATATTATTAGAAAACAAAAACAGTGCAAATAACTATTGAATTCCCACCAAACTATTCTTTTCAAGCAGTATTTGCACTGTAAACCTTTTTTATTTATTTAAAGTGTGGGTGAACTTAAACTGTATGGCTATGCTTTGGTTCCTGTAGGCTTTGCGTGCGTGCGGGGGTCGGGGGGCCTCTATGTCCATTTTGCTTGGGGCCCCCAAATTCCTTCAAACGGCCCTGCACATAATGTGAATAAAAAAAAGTCATAACTGCATACAAGTGACTACACAATGTATACAACATTGTGAATTGTTAAATGCATACACTTCTGACTAATGGTTACAGATCTATTATAACTATTATTAACACACAACTAGTTCTTTAACCCGCAAAAAACCCAGCACACAACAATTTATGAAACTTAAACTATTTTTAATTTTGAGCTGCTAGCTAATAACCAGACAGTATAAAACACTTTAACCTTCTGAGGTCTGGAGAAGTTTAGACATGGCTTGACATTGGTGCTTTTCTTAGAAACATCTTAATGGTTAAAGAGTGTATTCAGTGTAAATCAAGTTTGTCGATGGTTAGTGTCATTGAAATAAGGCTATAAAACACATACAGAACAATTGTTCACAAGACTTTTGAGAACTGAAAGTGGTAGACTAGGGTTTTTGCTACAAAATGATGTGAAAATCACCCTGTTCACTCAGTCAAAGAAGACAACAGACAAATTTAAATTTTGTAAGACATGATTTATGTTAGAAAGGCTGTATCCAAAGGAGGGACAATGGCCATGAATATTTCATGATTCACACCTGAGAGACAAAGGGCCTCCCACAATGGACCATTAGTGTGACTGAGGCAGGCAAGAAAGAATGTGAAAAGATTAAAATACTTTTTTGTATTTTATTTACAACACGGTTTAATCAGAACATAACTAATGAAGGTCAAAGACAAGAGGGAGGTAAGTTTTTTTTTTTTTGTAATTATAAACTAGTAATGTTGACTGTGCTTTTGCAAATGTGATATGACTCATTGATTCACTGAGGATCTGAGTCTGTTTTAGGATGTAACTGCAATTAAACAATCTGAAAATATACAGTTGAAGTCAAACGTTTAAGGGACTATAACAGTTAAAACAGTTAAAATGTATATATATATATATATATATATATATATATATATATATATATATATATATATATATATCACTTCAGCAATGCGGAGTGGAATGAAGTCGATGAGTCTGTGGTACTGCTCAGGTGTTATGAGAGCCCAGGTTGCTCTGATAGTGGCCTTCAGCTCTTCTGCGTTCTTGGGTCTGGCATATCGCATCTTCCTCTTCACAATACCCCATTTTTCTATGGGGTTAAGGTCAGACGAGTTTGCTGGCCAATTAAGAACAGCTTAAGCTTTGGCACTGTGTGCAGGTGCCAAGTTCTGTTGGAAAATGAAAACTGCATCTCCATGAAGTTGGTCAACATCATGAATCATGAAGTGATCTAAAACCCTCTACTCTCTTCCTCCAGACTCTAGGACCCTGATATCCAAAAGAAATGCGAAATTTACTTTCATCAGAGAACACTTTGGACCACTACTGGACCAGAGATAACTTTGGACCACTCATCAGCAGTCTAGTCCTTTTTGAAGCGAGACGCTTCTGATGCTGTCTGTTGTTCAAGAGTGGCTTGACACAAGGAATGCGACAGCTGAAACCCATGTCTTGCATACATCTGTGTGTAGTGTTTCTTGAAGCACTGACTCCAGCTGTAGTCCACTCTTTGTGAATCTCCCCCACATTTTTGAATGGGTTTTGTTTCACAATCCTCTCCAGGGTGCGGTTATCGCTATTGCTTGTACATTTTTTTTCTACCACATCTTTTCCTTCCCTTCACCTCTCTATTAATGTGTTTGGACACAGAGCTCTGTGAACATCCAGCCTCTTTTGCAATGACCTTTTGTGTCTTGTCCTTCTTGTGCAAGGTGTCAATGGTCATCTTTTGGACAACTGTCAAGTCAGCAGTCTTCCCCATGATTGTGTAGCCTACAGAACTAGACTGAGAGACCATTTAAAGGCTATGCAGGTGTTTTGAGTTAATTAATTGATTAGAGTGTGGAACCAGGTGTCTTCAATATTGAAACTTTTCCCAATATTGTAATTTTCTGAGATACTGAATTTGGGATTTTCCTTAGTTGTCAATTATAAACAACAAAATTAAAATAAATAAACATTTGAAATATATTAGTTTGCGTGTAATGAATGAATATAATAAACAAGTTTCACTTTTTGAATGAAATTAGTGAAATAAACTTTTTGATGTTATTCTAAATATATGTCCAGCACCTGTACATAATATAAATACTGCAAAATAGTAAAGCAGAGTTCATATTGTCCCAGTCTACAGAGTGTTAAAGTAACACTGGAGCCGAGTTAAAGTTAATGGGATAATTAAGTGATTAATTAAGTAATGATTGAGCATTATTAAAGAAAACCAGCTGTTAACTACGGGGGCTTTTACACGGGGCTCGTTTGCTGCGGTCCGAGCCCACGCGTGGTTGTTCCCAGCCCCAAATCAACGTTCCCCTGCCACTCATGTTTCTAGTTTGTTGAGGAAACAATGATATCGACAGTGTTACGCATGCGCGGGATACTTTACTTCCTGAACAAGTGCGCATCCGAGTCCGTGATGCTTGCACATTCACCCGAACCGTGCCACAATTTGGGAGCAACCGAAGTCAGACCACCTTCTCAAGGTAGTCTCAGTTCTGCACCCTAGTGTGCACCAGGGTCCAATGACAATGTTCACATTAGTGATTTTTCATGTGAACTGTGCCCCGTTTCGCACTAAACTGCCAGTGTGAAAGCCACCTAAGTTGAAGATGAAACTACTGCTCAGGCTTTTAGACATGGAAACTTAACACACAAACAGTGGTAACTCTGCTTCAGGTTTGGTCAGAACAGAAACTGCAGACAGGCTGAATGAAATTGTAAATCCACTGTCTGACAGCAGGTGGCGCTTATGGAACAGCAGAAATAGAGCTGTTTTGTCAGTAATCACTGTAATCAAAGCAAAGCTGCACTCATACACACTACTGAATTAGACCTTTCAAACTTAGATTTTCTTTAAAATATTTAAATTATATGATTTAATTATAGTTTAATTAATTAATAGTTTTTTTATTAACTCAATAACCCCTGCAATTTCCTCGTGATCCCCTTTTAGGAAACCCTGTTCTTAGGCATCTTAACAATAAATACATTTGTTTAATGGAATTCTAACAAAACACATAAATTTAAAAATAAATAAATAAATAAATAAATTCACATCATAAAGTGGCCTCATTGCAAAACATATCTAACACAAAAAAGATAAACCGTGAAAGAAATATGTACTTTTGGAAATAAAATGTTAAAGGTGTGCTCAAAATCAATATTTATATGATTAACATTTAAATTGCAAATTCATTTTTTTGCCACATAATGACAGAAACGGACAACACATGCCTTTACATTTTGTTTATTATAAAAAGAAATGTCACATCTCACAATGGCCACTTCAAGACAGTCGAAGACATGTCTTACACAACCGTGAACAATCTTGGGCATATCTTATGTTTCTTGAATATACTTGCATACACAGTAATCAAATGTGATATATATCTTCAGTTAGTATTCATTTCTGTTTTACAATTTTCAGAATAGGAATAAAAAATGGTTAGTATAACTCTTAATCAGGATTACACACATATATCAGAATCAGTTTTCAGGCTCTAGCTCATAAGTGTGCACATAATCATCTCCAGTAGAGCTATCAGCATCTGTTGGAAAATCCTCAGCTTCAATCACGTTCATCTCCAACTGCTCTGGAGCCCTAACAAAGGTTGGTACTGGTTTGGATACATGCAGCATTGCTTGGTAGGTATTTCCCGTAGTGAGCACTGTAACAGAACGCATTATAGAAGTACTAATAAATTGCATAATACAGGGTGCTATTAGCAGAAGAATAACTATGAATATAACAACTGGTACAACAGTGTGTAGAATCCAAGTTCCCCATCCTCCCCAAAGCCCGCTGAGTCAGTTCAGCCAAGAATCATCTATCTTTGGCTCTAGGATGGATTCTCTCATCTGGTCCACAATATTGGAGATGTTGTCAGAGTTATCTGGAATGTAAAAACAGCAAGATACTCCCATCATTTTACAAACTCCTCCCTGCTCTGATGTTAAAAGGTCGAGAACAAGTCTGTTTTGAACTACTGCTTCTCTCATCTTTTTCATTTCCTCTGTTATCAAATTTAATGCATGAGTAGTATCATTTTCCAATGACAAGACTTGCCAAGCTAAACCATTTATTTTGTTTAAAGCAATGGAGGTTCCTACCCCTGGAAAGAAACTAGCTATGGACCATCCCACATTTTCCCATGGGGTTGTCCAGGGCGTAGCTGTTTTGTATCCATTGTATCGATCAGGCATACTATGTACATCTCTTTTCTGTCTGTGTGATGGTGCCTGACTTTCACAGGTATCAAGGTCTTTATGTGTCAACACGGTAGTTCCTGTGGAGAGTATAGCTGGATAACAACATCCACGCCATTCTCCTTCATCCAAATGGTAATAAGCCATTCCCCCACAGGTCCAAATCATACCGTGGGAGCTATCAAGATAAGAAAATGGACAGTGAAAATTCTCAACAGTCTGGTTACCATACTTAACAGTAGAATTAGGCCGATTTCCAGCATTTTGAATCAGAGTTATTGCATTCTTACAATCTGACATTCCTACATAATGTTTTCCTTTGTTTGAACAAATACACAAATCTGTGAGATGTGCTTGTACATGAAAGGCTGGTCCTTTAAAAGGTAGTTTATAGGAACAATTATACTCTTGTAGCGAAAACAACAATGCTCTGTTTGTTCTTAGATTATTTGTCATCTGTAGAATTATAGACATCTGGCGCGGTACATCACATCTGTTTCTTTCAAGACATACCATATCTAATGTTACAGGGTGTGTTTTCCACGCTGAGTGGAGTTGCACACAAATCCAACATTCTCCATCTATCTCTTCCTTCAAAACTCCTCTTTGTAACAAAGCCAATGCACATGCATAATTTCCTTCACATCTAGCCTTAGCTGTCCTCACTTCCTTAACATTATTGCTTAAGTCAGAACTCATAATGAATTCTATGTCTTCAGTGGATGTCTCCTGTGGGAGATCAATCAGATTTGGAGGCAGCTCAGAAATTACTCTTACAACATCTCTGTCTTGTTCAGGCATTACAACATTAATCTGAACTTCCTGATAAGCATCTGTTCCCGTTTTAGACCATGCATAATAATATCCCTGTTTCCTGGAAATCGGAATGGGTGCCACGGTTTAGGTCTTCTTTCTATTCTTCTTTGCATAAGAATTTGTAATGAGCCTCAACTAGCAATTTTGTGTTGTTATCTATTTTATAGATGACTAATCCTCCGTCCTGATGTGCCTGTCTTGGACAAAATATAGCTACTAAAGCAGTGTTAGGAGGTCTTCTGGCTATTCCAGTTCGTAACAATTCCCATGCATCTACTGCATTTTCTGGTGGGTGTGCATATATTTTAGTAACTGTGCCACGAATTATGTCTCTGACAGGTAAATCTAAATTCTCAAATGCTTTTAATGCTATTTCATACCACGTTTCTCCCTGCACTAATGTCCACTCTCTTAAAAACTCAAAGATAAACATTAGATCATTTCATTCTCAGGGTCCCAATACATTTCACTTCTGTATGCTTTAAGGGTTCCGTATTTTCGAGTGAACAACCAAAAGGTAGTTCTGTTTGGAAATAACCTCTGCAAGATTAGGTTTTCTATGTTAGGATTTGCTTCTAATGCAGCCTCTGCTAAGCATACAAATTCTTTGTTGAAATCAGCAGCTGCTTCAGCTAGTGTACGCAGAGTAAAACTCTCTAACGGTGGTATGTCCATCAATAGAATTTAGCCCTTAATGGTAACAGGGTGGTTTAAGGAGTTAGCACTGTTTTGACTCAAAGGGCCAACTATCTTCTTGCTTTGGACAACCCCCACCTCACTATAAGAGGTAGTTCCTTCCTCCGCTTAACCAGTGCCTTTTCCTCCCTGTTAAACAGTAAGGTGAATCCCCGTTCGAGATTCTATTTAAAATTGGAGCTTGCCTGCTCTCCTGTAGAGTAATTCTTCAGGCGTGAAGCGTGTATCCACTGCGGTTGATAATCTGTCAGCACTCCCGTCCGGGTTACTAGGATCACAGTGGCTGGTCCAAGATATCTGGGTTCTCCCACCTTCGTTGGCTTCAGGCTTTTGATAAGCACACTCTGTCCTGGAACAAAGGGGTGAGTAGGCTTTTCTGAGGGAAGAGGAAGACACAAAGAAACATCAGCACATATGGAGTTAAGTTTCTCAATGAGGGAAGTCACGTAGTCCTCCTGGATCACCTCCAGATCACCTAAGGAAGTAAAGCCTGCGCGAACTTTAACCCATGGGGTTGGGAAAGGTCTACCCATTAGTATTTCAAATGGTGAAAACTTAGTGGTGGAATTTCTACCCATTTCTTTCCTGTATCAATAGAGGCCTTAGCGAGCCTTCGTTTGACTGTTTGGTTAAGTCTTTCCACATTGGACGAAGACTGTGGATGGTAAGGTATGTTCAGGTGCCAATCAATCGATAATACTTTAGCGAGTAGCTGTGTTACCTTTGATGCGAATGGTGTTCCATTATCACTCTCAATAGTGTTAGGTATCCCAATACTAGGAATTATTTCTTTAGTCAAAATCTTTACCACTGTTAAAGCATCTTCCTTTGCACATGGAAATGCTTCTGGCCACTTTGAAAATCGATCCACAATAACCAAAAGATATTTCAAATTACCTATTGGCGGCATGTGTGTGAAATCAATTTGTACATGTTGAAATGGTGCTTCTGGATGCGGTAATGCGTCGTGTTTAATAGGTTTGTGTGTCAATAATTTTAATGTCAATGTCAGGAACATTAGTCAAATGCTTAGTCATAGCTACCCGTGTGTTGTCACCCATATTAAATGGTGATTTTATCTGGGCTTTGGCTGCTTCTTTTGCAACTTCATCAGCTCTTCTGTTTCCTACAGCCTGTTCTTCCTCACCTGTTGTGTGACCTTTTACCTTTACTATGGCCACTTCGGCGGGTAGCTGTACTGCTTTGGTTAACTGTCCTATCAGGTTTGAATGTGCTATGGGTTTCCCATCTGCAGTTTTGAAATCTCTTGCTTCCCAAGTTTTGGCAAAGTGGTGTACTACTCCCCATGCATATTTGGAATCAGTATAAATAGTTACTCTTTTTCCTTCCATCAGCTCACATGCGCTTATTAATGCTACTAATTCAGCAGCTTGAGCTGAGTTAAAATCTAAAGCAAATGATTCAATTGTTTCCCCAGTCTCAGACACCACAGCATAGCCACAAAGGTAGACCCCATCAGCAGGTTTTGAACATGATCCATCAACATATAGATGTTCCCCCCATCCAGGGGCGAATCCAAAAGATACGGCCCTGGAAGAACATGAGGAAGTTAGTTCAATTATGCAATCATGTTCTGTGACATTATCTACAATGTCAGCCATTCCTAACACACCCAACAGTGCCGGGTTAATGGACGCTGTAGGTTGGATCGTTAGATTTTTAGTTGCCAGCAGTGTTGCTTCGTAACCTGAGCGTCGTTGCGCTGTCATGTGTTGTGTTTGCATATTGTGTAAAATTGTGCCTACCTGATACAATATCAAAGGGTGTGACAAAACCATTCTCTCAGCCATCTGTACAACCAGGGCAGCTGCAGCCACGGCACGAAGACATGCTGGCATACCTGTAACTATGTTGTCCAATTTCTTAGAAAGGTATGCTAATGGTCTGTATGTGGAACCATGCTGTTGCAGAAGGACACCTATGGCCACCCCCTCAGTCTCACGGACAAGTGAAAGTCTTTGCTGTAGTCTGGTAGGCCCAGAGCTGGGGCCTTGGTGATCGCCTGCTTCAATGCAGTGAAGTTCAGTTCTGCCTCCTCAGTCCAGTTCAAAAGCGTGCTTGGTGGAGCTTTGTGATCAATCAGGCTTCTCAGGTGCCTGTCATGCACTGCACAGTCAGGTATCCAGGATCTGCAATAGTTAACCAGTCCCAGGAAACTTTGAAGCTGTTGTATAGTTCGTGGAGACTTCATCTTCCTGATCAGCTGGACCCTGTCTGTAGAAATCGCTTTCAGACCTGGCATGATGATGTGTCCCAAATAGGTCACTTTGGATTGGACCCATTGGAGCTTGTCTTTGGAGGCCTTGAATCCTGCTTGAGCGAGCACATTGCATACAATGATAGAGGCTTTTTCACAATCGCTTTGTGTTTCACCTGTTATCAAAATGTCATCTGCATATTGAAGAACGCAGACTTTAGAGGATAAATCAGTCATCTTTGCCAGTGTCCTCTGTACTGCCGCTGAGAAAACTGTGGGACTGTCCACATAGCCATGTGCCAAGCGTGTCCAGGAAAATTGTTGACCTTGGAAGGTGAACGCTAGTAGAGGCTGAGTGTCTGGATGTACAGGCACAGAGAAAAAGGCAGCACACAAATCAATGACTGTGAAATATTTGTGCGTACATGGAATAGAATTAATCACAGTCTGTACATCAGGCACAATTGGAGCTAATGGTGTTATCAATTGATTTATAGCTCTTAAATCTTGAGTTAAATGCCATGTTTTGCCATCTGATTTAACTATGGGGTTAATTGGCATGTTGTAAGGTGAGTGTATCAGTACGAGGACACCCTGCTGGACAAAATTCTCAATCAATGGCTTTATGCCCAGTTCCTTATCTTTAGACAAAGGATATTGCTTAATATAGACAGGTTTATTAGTTTTCAATTTTGCTTTATATGGTTCCATGTCTATAAATCCTGTGTCATCTTTATAATGTGACCATAATGCAGGGTATACCAGAGTTTCCACTGCTGGTGGTATGTCAGACCTGGGCTTATTTGTGGCTGGTTCTGCTTTGCTGTCTTCCCAGTCCGACAATGGGTTGACAGAGACCTGTAAGCTAGACAGGAAAGAGAACATGACCAAATCATCAGTGAATTTAATTTCCATATTTAATTTGTGCATCAAATCTCGTCCTAACAAATTTAATGGAGCTCTTGGAATGATTGTGAATTTGTGAAAGAATGGAATTAATCCAGGAGCCCTTACCTTAAGTTGGATCACCTATGGTCAGACTCGGTCTCAAATAAAGAACTGAAATGGCCACTTTCACTTTTGAGTCCTCTCTCCCGCAACACAGAACAATCTGACCAGCCATGGACTCAGCGAGTGGCAGCACCTTCCAAAAGGCTGTCGAACACCAGGGTGTCCTGCTTGGAAAGCATGAGGAGGACATCTCGGCTGCCTGACATGCCATCGAGACGCTGGCCGTGCAAATTTCCGAGCTCTCCTGCCAGGTCCACAGTCTGCGCCTTCAGCCTCCTGCCTCCTGCCTCCTGCCTCCTGCCTCTCATGTCTCCTCAGTTTCGCCAGAGCTGCGGATTAATAATCCTCCGATCTACTGAGCCAACGCAATGTCGTTCTTTCTTAACCCACTGTGAAGTGGTGTTTTCCCTACAGCCTGTCACATATGCTAAAGAGAGAGCCAAGATTGCCTATGTTCTCTCCCTGCTCTCCGGTCGGGCTCGTGAATGGGGAACGGCTAACCTTGGAGGTGGAGATGGATTGCACATTTCAAGGAGGAGATGATTCGAGTCTTTGACTGATAAGCCTATGGTGAGGAGGCTTCTCGTCTGCTTTCCACACTCCTACAGGGCAAGTGCTCCGGGTCAGACTTATCAATTGAGTTTCGCACCTTAGCAACCTACAGCAGCTGGAACCAGCCCACAATGGTCGCCCGCTTCTTGGAGAGCCTGACTCCTGAAGTGAGGGATGAGGTCCTCATCCGTGACATACCCACTCGGCTCGACGACCTTGTCGACCTAGTCACTCGCGTGGAGAGGTGATTTGACCAACGGCGCCGAGCTCACAGCCTTGAGGACGTTCTCTTCTCCTCGCTCCTTGCCAATTCCAGTTCCCCCATGGCCCAGGACGCTGAGCCGATGCACCTGGTTGGCCTGCGTATCTCGTCTAAGGAGCGCTACAGGAGGATTTCGAATAGTCTCTGTATTTACTGTGCCAGCTCCAAGCACTTTGTTTCCACGTGTCCGGTAAAAGCCAGCACTCGTCAGTAGGCAGGTTTCTAGTACCTGCACTACACTTCCGGCACAACTCCATTGGACTGGGTCATTAGTCTTCTGCTCCGCCCTAATCGACTCTGGGGCTGAGGGAAACTTTGTGGATGAGGAGTGGGCGCTTCAGCAAGGTATTCCTCTCACACACTTAAGAGACTCCCCCCTCTTTTTTCCCTTGATGGCAGTTTCCTACCTAGAGTACAGAAAGAGACTCTTAACCTTTGACTCTTAACATTTCCGGCAACCACAGAGAGACAATATCCTTTTTATTTTTTATTCTCCTTTTACTCCGGTTGTTAAGCTCCATAACCCTCACATTGATTGGGCTAAGGGATCTATTTTGTCATGGAAAGTGTCATGTCATGTTGAGTGTTTAGTCTCTGCTGTTTCCCCTGTGTCTTCTGTCCCTGTGTTCCAGGAGGAGGCAGGAGATGTGTCTGGTGTATCGGAGGAGTATCACGATTTGCGAGAGGATTTTAGTTGTTCCTGAACCATGTCTCTTCCCACCGGCTGTACAATTGCGCAATCTATCTTCGCCCGGGAACCACGCCCCCATGGGGTAGGCTCTATTACCTTTCGGCTCCCGAACGGGAGGCGTTAGAAAATTATTTGTCTGAATCCCTTAGAGTCATCACAATCGTTCCGTCCTTGTCCCTGGCCGGCGCTGTTTATTGTTTTTTTTTGTCAAGAAGAAGGACAGCTCTTTGCGCCCCTGTATTGATTATCGGGGGCTGAATGACATCACTATTAAAAATCGTTATCCCTTACCACTGATGTCCTTGGCCTTCGAAATCCTGCAGGGGGCTGTACGCTTATCTCATGCCGGTCACTTTGAATATAGGGTTATTCCTTTCGGATTGGTTAACGCCCCAGGCGTCTTTCAGGCTCTTATCAATGACGTTCTTCGGGATATGCTCAACTTATTTGTCTTTGTCTATCTCGGTGACATATTGGTTTTTCTCGCCCTCTCTCCAGATTCATGTCCTCCAACGCTTCCATGAGAATTTAATTTTTGTCAATAGCAGAGACATAATAATGTCTTGATATTATACAGAGACACCATTCACAAGATATTGTTTATTGTAACTTTATATGTGAAAACCACTTTCCAGATAAAGAACATGAATGTGGTTTTAATTTCAGTTACAAATTATCAGTTACAAATTATCATTACTTACCTATAAGGCCCTAAATGGTTTAGCTCCTGCGTACCTAACTAGCCTTCTACCACGTTACAACCCATCACGCACCCTAAGGTCACAAAACGCTGGACTTTTGGTCGTTCCTAGGATAGCAAAGTCCACTAAAGGAGGTAGAGCTTTCTCACATTTGGCTCCCAAACTCTGGAATAGCCTTCCTGATAATGTTCGGGGTTCAGACACACTCTCTCTGTTTAAATCTAGATTAAAAACACATCTCTTTCGCCAAGCATTCAAATAATGTATCTTTTTAATTGTGAGTGTAGTTGCATCTGTTCAAAGTTGCATTTTTATTCATTAGTTTGGGTTAAACTAATTTTACTTTGTTGGATCAGCAGCTATGCTAATGATGTCTGTATTTTGTTTCTATGTTTCGCCACGGGATTTACATCCCGTGGTAACTAGGATTTAAACAAGCTCCAGTCTGAATCCAGAAAACCTGAGAAGAGATGATGCTGACCCTCAGAGGACCCCAGATGATGCTAACCTTGAATCAACAAACAGAAAAAGTGAAGTGACATTCAGCCAAGTATGGTGACCCATACTCAGAATTTGTGCTCTGCATTTAACCCATCCGAAATGCACACACACAGAGCAGTGAACACACACACACACTGTGAGCACACACCCGGAGCAGTGGGCAGCCATTTATGCTGCGGCGCCCGGGGAGCAGTTGGGGGTTCGATGCCTTGCTCAAGGGCACCTAAGTCATGGTATTGAAGGTGGAGAGAGAACTGTACACTACTAACTAACAATACACTACAGAACTAACAATTATTGCTAAATGTGTGACTGAATCATATAATAACTTAATTAATAATATTGATAGTTCATCGTCTAGCTGACTACGTCTTGTATTATTATTATTATTATTTTTTCTAAAATCCTGTCAAATGTGCACAAACTACTAGCTACTACTAAATATTGTAGAAACATAATTTTCTGTAAAGTTGCTTTGTAACGATTTATTTTGTAAAAAGCGCTATACAAATAAACTTGAATTGAATTGAATTGAATTTTTCTTTCGTATGAACTTTCAGGTAATTCTTCAGACCTGAAGCCTCATAAAAATGTTACAGTTGAATCTGTGCTGGTCTTGAAGATGAACTTTATTCACTGTTACTTTACATGATGTTTCTTTGTTAGGACAGATTTATACAGAAGATATTTTATTGCTTGATGCATTATTGCGAGGATGAGTCATCAGACCTGAAAGTGCTGGATCTGAAGATGATCTACTGACTGAGGTTGAACGACTTCTGATTTTTTAAAGTCAACTTTTGTGTGATGAAAATCTAGTCAAAGTAGACTAGTCGCTGATGATGTCATTATTGAAAAAATAAGCCTGGAGCTGTAAAAAACATATTGTACACATTTATGGCACATGACACAGTGCTGCCCTCATGGCTATTGCTCCTATAACAGCTCATTTTTATAAGTTCTTTTGCCTTTGTGTTGATTTATTTCTCACAGATTTCTGCTCGTTCTAAATCAGATATAGATAACGTAGCACAGTTAAGATTACATTTATATGAATGCATTAGTGAGAGCGATATGAGCCATTTTCCCAGGACACATCCTTGCCAGGATTTCTGTATTGCCTAAAACACCCAAAGTAGTTTGACCAATAACATGCAGGTATGGTACATAATCACCCAATCGTCTAGCATCGTGGCATGTGAGAAGGTGAGATCTACAGAGAACAATCAAAGGAATGCAAATACACGTACATGTTAGGTGTTTGTTTGTTCATTCAACATGAAGCGTCGCTGTGCACCGATCATTGTATGACACCAAAGTACCAAGAGAGTGATTTGAATTCATAAGGAGCCGTCTGCTCTGCTCTCTATAGCTCTTATGAATGTCATACAATGATCGATCTACACAGCACAAACAGCCAAAATCTGGATATTTTAGACAATATAACAATCCTGGCAAGTACACGTCCTGGGAAAATGGCTTATATGGTCACCCTATCAGTGTTGGGAGTAATGGCGTTTAAGCATAACGGCGTTACAGAGTTTAATTTTCAGTAACGGAGTAATCTAATTAATTACTTTTCCCATCATTGTAACGCCGTTATCTTTACTGAGAATGTTAAGTGTTGCGTTACTACAATTTGGTTGAATAAAGCGCAAGGTGTCATGCTTTGGCTAGTGGCTACACATCAGCTGCCTGACACAGTTGCAAATCCGATGATGATTGGCTGGGTGGGCGGTGCCCTGCTCAAGCTGTCTCACTGCATGCTCTGACAACCACTAAATACAAGACAGCATCAGCTATAATGGCATTCTTGAACTGGAAGTAAGAGAAATTAAAGATGAGAATGTTTCTGTAACATACACGCTATGCCCAGGAAAAAAGACTTTATCCACGTCTGCCTCAAGCAACTCAAATCTTATGAACCACCTCACATCAACACATGCTAACATACTGAATATTTAATGCTGTGTTCAAACCAGACGCAACTTGCGCAAATAAATCACACTATACACGCTTATTTGGACGCTTAAACATTTTGAGTTCATACACTTCATTTGCGCGTGAAATTAACTTCACAACAGACGCGAATTTGAACAGACGCAGTTGAGTCCACACAGCATTTTCATTTCATGAAATGTAGTTTTAAAAGTATTTCATGCGGCAAAGTAGTTGTTTTAAACTCAAATATGCAGTTTATATAAAAATGTGTTTCGCTGATTTTCGGAGGTTGTCTATTTGCGTCTTTGCATTGACTTAACATTGAAATCACTGGTGCCAGACAATCTATTCGCGTCTGGTGTGAACGCATCATAAAGAGTTGGATAGTGTTCTGTTTATTGTGCAGTAACTTTAGGCCTGTGTAAAACAGTTTGATAGATAATGGACAAGGAAGACAGGGGTGGCAAAAAATGCTCTTTATTAACTCAAAATAAAACAGGATAAACAAAAGTAAACTGCGGCTCGGCTCTCTGCCTTTACACATATATCCGCACACACACTGCTCAGCTCTGCTCTCTCAAAGATCCAGCTCCCCTTCGCCGGTCTGCTCGGCGCTTATAAATCCTCTCTCCCCAATCACTGGAATTACAAACAGATGTTAATCATTAATCATTTGACCTCCTTATTACCGCTCGTCCCCACATTCTTTCTCCCGCTGCAGTATTTTCTGCTTCCCACGCCCACCTCGCCACATACCCCCACTGCCCGACTCAGGCCGGGGAGCACTCCGGCCTGCGGCAGCCCCCCCCCCCTCAGTCCTGGAGAGGAAGTCGGCCACCGCCATCTGGGCCTCCGGCCTTTGGATCACCTTGAATTTAAAAGGCTGTAAGGCGAGATACCAACGGGTGATTGGTATCGAACAGAGAGTGAATTCCCATCCCAGGAGATGGAGTGAGGACAGCCCATCGAATGGCTAAACATTGTTTTTCAATGGTGCTGTATCTAGTCTCTCTCTTTGAGAGCTTTCGACCTAGATACAGCACCGGCCGCTCCTCTCCTGCGACCACCTGAGACAGGACTGCACCCAACCCCCTGTCCGACGCGTCCGTCTGCAACAAAAATGGGAGATTAAAATTAGGAGTGTGCAAGAGCGGCCCGCAGCACAGGGCAGCCTTTACCTTGGTTAGGGCCTGTTGGCACGGCTCCGTCCACTGGACCGGATCTGGTGCTTCCTTTTTGGTGAGATCAGTCAACGGGCTGGTGAGGTCAGAATAATTAGGAATAAACCTTCTATAATATCCCGCCAGCCCCAGGAACTGTCTCACCTCCTTTTTGGTCTTGGGGGTTGGGCAAGCTGCAATTGCTGCGGTCTTGTCAATTTGGGGACGCACCTGCCCATGACCCAAGTGGAAGCCCAGATACCGTACCTCCACCCGCCCAATTGCACACTTGCCGGTCTTCATCCTGGGCTTGGACCAACAGCCGGAAGCGATCCTCCTGCTCCAACTTGAGGTCCATCAGCGCCTGATGTTGGGTTTGGTGAAGACCGGCGAGTGACTTCACCAGCTCCGCAAGTGGCGTTGCTGTCGCTGGCTGCATGGCGGCGTGCCGGCTTCCTTGTCCCGGGTTTCGGCACCAGTGTAAAACAGTTCGATAGATAATGGACAAGGAAGACGGGTGGCGAAAAATGCTCTTTATTAACTCAAAATAAAACAGGATAAACAAAAGTAAACTGCGGCTCGGCTCTCTGCCTTTACACATATATATCCACCCACACACTGCTCAGCTCTGCTCTCTCAAAGATCCAGCTCCCCCTCGCCGGTCTGCTCGGCGCTTATAAATCCTCTCTCCCCAATCACTGGAATTACAAACAGGTGTTAATCATTAATCATTTGACCTCCTTATTACCGCTCGTCCCCACATTCTTTCTCCCGCTGCAGTATTTTCGGCTTCCCACGCCCACCTCGCCACAGCCTAATATACAGTTACAGAGATTTGCACTAATGGCCAGGTTTCCCTTTGTTTCTTTTCACCCAAGTTTAAATGTGTCTTAATTTTGTATTTGACTTTTATTTTCAATATTTATTTTGTATATGTTTTTATTTCTATGCATATCATATGGAAGGCTGCAATCTCCTAAGTTCAAATAAATACAACATTTTCTAAAATACTTATAGTATTTTTATTCTTCAATCAGTTAATATAAACATATGTAATAGCATTATAGAACATAAAAAATAACGTCACAGTTACTTTGCTGAGTAACTAATTACTTTAACAATGTGGTAACTGAGTTACTAACTTTTGGGAGAAGTAATTTGTTACTGTAACTAATTACTTTTTTCAAGTCAGATGACCAACACTGCACCCTATACATGGCAGTGTCTCTCTAGTAGTAGTGACACTGTGGGCTTTAGTTATTAAAAAATATATGCTTGAACTTCTCCATTTCTAAGTTATTTTAATTGAGAAACAACTGAACAGAGATGACAGTACATTTCCTAACTGAATGATTCTGTGCATGCGTGATGTACGAGCTACTGTCTGTAGTCTATGTGTGTGTGTGTTACATTGCAGCAGCGCATTGGATTAGAACAGTGATTAATTTACCTGTACAATAAGCAGTTTAAAATGTGAATTCTCCCTTTCAATTTCGAGCATCCAGTAATATAATCATATATGTCTTGTGGAGCTTTCAGTATCACTCCCTCCAGGAAATAAACGAGACCGTGGTTCTGGTTACTGATGGATTTATTTCACTTGTCATCCTTCTCTCCGCCATCTTATTTAATCGTCAATGAATTCCACCGTCAAACTACAGTATGACAATGTAAAAGAAACACGTTCACATAAACCCTAAAGAAATAAATGCAAATACACTCGGGAAATACAAACATAATACACATACCTCGCTGGCTGTATATAACCAAGAGGGAATGAGTTCACTAGAAAAATACCCGATTAAAAAAACAAAACAGAAAAACATCTTCTTTACTTCTTTGCTCAAACACTAGCAAACAGTAACTCTTATATATTCACACATGGAGAATAACCTTTATCAAACATATTTTCTTTTCCTGTTGCACCGTAAAAAAGTGTTTGCGTGCAATGCGATTGTACTTTAGTTCCTAGTTAACAAACACTCAATATTCATGAGTAGATGAAACAAATATAACAAAACATGTTAAATAACAGAAACAATATGTATGGCAGTTATACTACCACCAAATGACTATTTTGTCATTTCACCTCACAATGTAAACCTTTTCATACCTTAATTTCAACCATGCAGTAGTATGCTTTAAACCTTACAGTAACATAAAATACTGTTTTCATGGAATGGCAACTGTAACCTTTATTCTCCTTCAAGCAGCTATACTGTCTTTTGCACAGGCCTATCAAGGTAGACTGGCTTGGAAATTCACGTTCCCTGGCTGTCTAAGGTCGAGTCACTAATTAACAGTTTCACCTTTCGAACCTTTCCATCAGTGCTTGGATACACCTCTGTCACTCTTGCCAATCTCCATTGGTTACGTGGAGAACTGTCCTCCTGCAGGATGACAATGTCGTTAACCTTCGCATTTCTCTTCTCTTTCTGCCATATTTGTCTTTGCTGAAGATTAAGGAGATACTCCTTCTTCCACCTTGACCAAAATTCGTTTGACAAAAACTGCACCTGACGCCATCTCTTGCGTAAGTATAGATCCTGACTCACAAATTCACCTGGAGGTGGGAATATTATGTTAAACTTCATCATAAGAATATGATTGGGCGTGAGAGGTTCAAGGCTTGTTGGGTCATTTAAATGCTCGGTTGTCAGAGGTCTGCTATTTATAATAGCCATCACTTCATACAGAAAGGTTCTGAGCGAGGCACTGTCGAGTCGTTAGCTGACTGGTCAAGGATTGCAGTTAAAACACTTCTGATAGTCCTTATTTGTCTCTCCCATATGCCTCCCATATGGCTTGATGAAGGGAAGTTCATTACGAACTCACATCCATGTTCCTTCAACCATTCATGATCCAAATTCTTCATTGCATTCAAGAACTCTCCTCTTGCACCTACAAAGTTAATGCTTTGATCACATCTCAACTGTCTTACATTTCCGCCTATTGCAATGAATCCACGCAATGTGTTGATAAAGGCATCTGTAGTGAGGTCATCAAGCATTTCAATATGTATGGCTCTAGAGCACATACAAGTGAAAAGAAGAACTTTAGTTCCTTTCTTGCTTCCTTCACATAGAACGGTCCAAAGCAATCTATGCCACAACATGTGAAAGGAGGTGTCATTTCCATTCTTTCTTATGGCAAATCCGCCATTTTTGGATCTTGTGTGCTCCTCCTGTACTTTCTGCATGTTGTGCACTTGTAAATATGTGAGGCAACTGCACTGCTGCATCCTATGACCCATACTCCATTGGATCGTAATTCATTGGCAGTTATTCCTCTTCCTTGATGATACACCCTTTCATGGTAATGCTTAATAAGCAACGATGATACATGACTCTTATTTGGCACAATGGCAGGATGCTTGACATGTGGATGAAGAACAGATCTTGTCAAACGTCCTCCAACCCTAAGCACACCATGCTCATCTACAAACGAACTCAGTTTGTGTAGTTTGTTTACTTTGTCTTTAGGTTTTACTTCCTTGCCTTGTTCTATACCTCTGATTTCACTGCTGAATGCTTTCCTCTGAACCAATTTAATTATAAAAAGCTCTGCTTCCTTCCTTTCCTCAATACTTGTAGCTACACTTACTTTATCTTTGATGCCCTTGATCTGCTTAGCATGGCGCTTTAAAAGAGCAATACCCTTGACAGCTCTTTTCCAGTCAGAGAACTTTGTTAAACCAATTTGAAGCAACAAGCTGATCTGCGGAGAGACCTCTTGACGCATGATCCGCAGGATTATCTTCAGACTTAACAAAGTGCCATTGTGCAGGATCTGTAGTAGACTTGATCCTTTGGATTCTGTTCGCTACAAACACATGAAACCGTTTTGCATCATTGTTTATGTAGCCGAGGACAACCTTTGAGTCAGTCCAAAAATGTTCTTGAAGACCCTCTATTTCAAGCTCATTTCTCAGCATAACACTTGTTCTTGCTGCTACAACTGCAGCTGAAAGCTCAAGCCCTCTTTTCAAATTTTCAACTGACCTTTTTCTTGCAGCATTCTCTTCATGCTGTCTCTTTAACAGAGCAGCCTCTTGTGTTTCTCTTTCTATCTTGCGTTCAATTTCTTCCTTTTCTCTTTGAAGACGACGACTTGATGCTGCTGCTTCTTGGTCTGCAACTATCAACTTATCCTCAGCTTCAAGTCTCTGCAGTTCTGCTTGGTGACTTTCTTGCTCATCCATAATTTTTAACAGAGACTGTGTATGTGCATACTCAGCAGCAGCTTCTTGTCTTTTGGATGAGGATACAGCAGAGTGAATGGAATTAGATTTACAATTATTGCCTTGAAATGAAACACTGGAGGTTGAAGATGCAAATACAGATGAAGCATCAGGCCAAATAATCTCCTCGTCATTTCCTTGTATTTGAGACTGTGCATTCTGCATCACAATTTTAGTGAGGGATTCGCATCTGTCCAACTTGCGTCTCATGTCATGTGATGGGCTGTCAATCTTTCGATATTCATCATAAACACTGTTCAGCTCAGATTCTTCTCTTTGAATACCTTTAATGTGTTCTTGGAGGATATCACTGGGATCTTGTTTGATTACAGATTTTTTAGCCACCTTAGTCAAAACTTTCCAACGTTCATAAACACTGTCAAAGAGAAGTGATAATCTTTTTATTTTTTCCTTCTGAAATTCCTTTCCCTTTTCAGTTAATGTTCGATCTCTTTCACTTCTACGAGGGTCTGTAGGCTGTACTGCTTCTTGTCCAATTATAGACTTCTCTGCCACTTGCTCCCTTTCACTTGTTTTTGACATCTTACTTGGAATTGCCTGAACACACTTAACATTAGCTGTTTACTTAAACTCAGATTTTTTTTTTTCCTTTTTTTTTCTGATGACAACAAATTAAATTAGTTCAATGTCCTTTAGATCTACCCTTCAATTAAACTGAAAATGCTTGACAATACTGCATGGTCAATTACACTTGACAAGATACTTATGGTTACATTTAAGTGAACATGCTTAGACAATAATCAAAAACTTAACACAAAAAAGACCTTTAAAAAAACTCAAAGATATTAGCTTGCTTAAATTTGAATAATTTTTTTTCAAGTTATCACTTACTTTCTTCGATAGACAATTTAAAAAAATTAAGGTTATACACAGTCCCTTGTAGTGTTCGAACTTATTGTCACTTTTCAGAACACAAGCTTAAGTGTCTGACTTATGAACGTCTTAATGAAACACTGATGAACTGCCGATCCTTAACAGTAAATGTGGGCTTATCTGAATGACATCCCGTCTTGCTGAGTTGTGACACCGCAGGTCCGGTCCGCGTGCGCGAGCAGGTTCCGGAACGTTGACGCAGGTCCGAGTTTGACTATCACTCCCTCCAGGAAATAAACGAGACCGTGGTTCTGGTTACTGATGGATTTATTTCACTTGTCATCCTTCTCTCCACCATTTTATTTAATCGTCAATGAATTCCACCTTCAAACTACAGTATGACAATGTAAAAGAAACACGTTCACATAAACCATAAAGAAATAAATGCAAATAAACTCGGGAAATACAAACATAATACACATACCTCGCTGGCTGCATATAATCAAGAGGGAATGAGTTCACTTGAAAAATACCAATTAAAAAAACAAAACAGAAAAACATTTTCTTTACTTCTTTGCTCAAACACTAGCAAACAGTAACTCTTATATTCACACACGGAGAATAACCTTTATCAAACATATTTTATTTTCCTGTTGCACCGTAAAAAAGTGTTCGCATTGCAATGCAATTGTACTTTAGTTCCTAGTTAACAAACACTCAATATTCATGAGTAGATGAAACAAATATAACAAAACATGTTAAATAACAGAAACAATATGTATGGCAGTTATATTCAGAGTATACATTTATTTGACATTATAACTGTTTGGAAACAGAGCATAAATGTGGAAATCCTTCAAAGGTTTATTATCCTGTTGTGCCATCTATAGGACCAGCGACTAATCAACATCAAGCTTAAAGCGTCATGGCAGAGCATTGATGTCGAGTAGTCGATAAGTCTGTGTATCCCCTACTACTGACTGTGAATGTTTTTGATATGCACGAGTAGATGAGATGATTGACTGAAACTCTTCCCACATACAGTGCAGTGATACGGTTTCTCTCCAGTGTGGATCCTCTCGTGTCTTTTCATATGTCCTAACTGACTGAATCTCTTGTCACAGTGTGTACACTTGTAAGGTTTCTCTCCAGTGTGAATCCTCTCATGTGTTTTCATATATCCTAACCGACTGAATCTCTTGTCACAGTGTGAACACTTGTAAGGTTTCTCTCCAGTGTGGATCCTCTCATGTGTTTTCATATATCCTAACCGACTGAATCTCTTGTCACAGTGTGAACACTTGTAAGGTTTCTCTCCAGTGTGGATCCTCTCATGTCTTTTCAGAGATGCTGTCTGACTGAATCTCTTGTCACAGTGTGAACACTTGTAAGGTTTCTCTCCAGTGTGGATCCTCTGGTGCAGTCTCAAATGTTCAGATGTAATAAAAGTCTTCTCACACTCAAAACACATATATTCTCTCACATCACTGTGTATCTTCTGATGAACTTTTAAACTCTGCAGATGTGAAAACCTCTTTCCACATGAACATGAATGTGGTTTCTCCTTTGAATGAACTTTCAGGTGACTGTTCAGGTTTGAATCTGTCAAAAATGTTTTTCCACATTGATCACATTCATAAGGTTTCTCTCCAGTGTGGATGTTCATGTGTATCTTTAGGTATGTTGATTGTGTGAAACTCTTCCCGCACTGATCACATCTGTAAGGTTTCTCTCCAGTGTGGATCCTCATGTGAACCTCAAGACTATATTTGTTTCTCAAACTCTTTCCACACTGAGTGCAGGTGAAAGATTTCTCGTCTCTTCTCTTCTTTAAATCTTTCTGTTTGGTTGGAGAACAACTCAAAGAGTTTTCTCCAGTTCTGACATGATGCGTCTGCTTCTCTTCATGTTCCTTGTTTTCTTCAATCAACTCTAAAATAAGAGTAAAAAAAAAATTTTTTTTAGCAAATCACAGACAGAAATATTAAAAGTTAATTAACTGATATAACAGTGCAGAGTAGACAAGTGCTATACAAAATATTTTGATCATTTTGATACATATATAAATGTTATGTTCTTCCAGTTACACTTAATAATAATAATTATAAAAATATTTGAAACAAAATTTAGATACAAATCCCACGTTTCTATAGTTGGAACCCTTAAGGCCCCCGATATACTTCAAACGAAGTTCGTTTTCATTTTTCATTTCGGGGCAAAAAGAAGTTAGAAAAGTTTAAGGGACAGTATACTGTTAATGAACTATCCGACACCCCCGCACTGCTGGAGGTGGGGTGTAGATTAATGTAAACGTGTCACGACGCTCTCCTAAACAAAACAACAATGAAATGAAGTGTAGGCAAACTAGGTGTGAGACGGGCACCAATGGTCAGATTATAGACAAAAGAATAATGATTATCAGCAGTTTAGAGTCAAGTATCATGTTTGCAAAACAAAAGAACCATTCCATAATCAGTCTGTCACGGTTTTACGCTGCCTGAAGGAATACGGAGCCGAGGATAGATGAAATAAGGCTTTTAATATATTCAACTCATGGAGCACAGCGATAGACACACGTAAGTTAGTGGCAAGTCACAAGTGATGATACCCGACAAAACAGAACTGAAAGGACAAGGCTTATGTACAAAGGATAATTGGGGAAACACAGGTGGATGGCATGACTAAATTAACAGGGACATGGAACACATGAGGAATAGAATAGACACACCTGGGAACTAATCAAACCAAACACGGAAAGACACAAACTGGGTCACGGGCAAAAACACACTAAATGAGTCCAGGTGTGACAGTACTCCCCCCTCCCGGTAGGTGCGTCCTCGCACCGTAGAAACAACAGAGGGAGGTGTGGGTGGGATCTTGGGAGGAGGTTCCGGTGGAGGACGGACTCCCAGGAGGGGGCCAGCAGACAGGGACCACAGGAGGAGGAGACAGGGAGGAGACGACGGAGGGAGGAGCCAGGGAGGAGACAGGAGCAGCCAGATGGTCCACCAGAGACCAGCCAGGACGGAGATCCAAGGTGGAGTCGACGGCGGGAGGAGCCATGGTGAAGGAGGGGTCGACGACACCAGGGGGCCGACAGGCGGAGACTGCACCGGTGGGTGAGGAGCCCAAGATGGAGCAGCACAGCCGCAGAGCCAGGGGGACGTCGAGGTTCCGGAGGGCCTAGGTGGAGCAGAAGGCTCAGGCGACCAAGGCGGAGGCGGGGTCCTGGCAGACCGCTGTGGAGCCGGAGCGACCGAGGATGGAGGTGGAACCGGAGGGAAGGAGGAGCCTGACAGAGCCGGAGGGATGGAAAGACGAGGTGGAACCGGAGGAGTGGAGTCCCGAGGCGGCGGATGGTCGACGACTGACCAAGGTGGAGCCGGAGGGACGAGGGAGCCTGGTGGAGCAGGTGGGATGACAGGCCACGGTGGAGACGAGGGAGCTAAGAGCCAAGGCGGAGCTGCTGGGTCGAAGGACCGAGGAGGAGTCCAGGGCTCAGAGGCTGGAGGCGGAGACAGGGCCTTAACACGCCAAGGCGGAGCTGGAGACTGGCAGTCCAGCAGCGAACCACCGCGCCCCGATGGCGCGGACTGAGGGTGAGCTGCAGGACTGACTGGCACCAGCAGGGATGACGAGGGACTGGCTGGTCTAGGAGGAGGAGAGAGGAGAAGGATGGGAGGTAGGACAGGAGGATCAGGGCTGGACGGAACCAGCAGAGACACAGATGATTCAGGGCTGGGCGGAACCAGCGCTGAAACAGAAAAATCATGGCTGGGCGGAACCAGCGGAGACACAGAAAATTCAGAGCTGGGCGGAACCAGCGGAGACACAGAAGATTCAGAGCTGGGCGGAACCAGCGGCGACACAGAAGATTCAGAGTTGGGCGGAACCAGCGGAGACACAGGAAACTCAGGGCTGGGCGGAACCAGCGGAGAAACAGAAAACTCAGGGCTGGGCGGAACCAGCGGAGAAACAGGAAACTCAGGGCTGGGCGGAACCAGCGGAGACACAGAAAATTCAGAGCTGGGCGGAGCCAGCGGAGACACAGAAGATTCAGAGCTGGGCGGAACCAGCGGCGACACAGAAGATTCAGAGTTGGGCGGAACCAGCGGAGACACAGGAAACTCAGGGCTGGGCGGAACCAGCGGAGACACAGAAAATTCAGAGCTGGGCGGAACCAGCGGAGACACAGAAGATTCAGAGCTGGGCGGAACCAGCGGAGACACAGGAAACTCAGGGCTGGGCGGAACCAGCGGAGAAACAGAAAACTCAGGGCTGGGCGGAACCAGCGGAGAAACAGAAAATTCATGGCTGGATGGAACCAGCGGAAATGGAGCAGAGGAAATGACTGGAGGAGGTAGGAGTGGGAGACTGAGAGGGTATACAGGGGAGTCAGGGCTGGACGGAACCAGCGGGGAAACAGGGAAATTAGGGATTACCTCCATAGACCAGTCCATCAGATCCAGAACTTGCTCCATATGACTTTCAGAGACTGTATACGGCTCACCCTCAGTCGCAGGAGTGTGGGCAGGGCTTTCCTCCACGCCCTCGATCTCCACGAGGACTCCCACGATGCACGGTGTTGCCGGCTCACACACCTGGTCAGTCGCGCTCTCGAGATCCTGTTCCCTGTCAGTGGATGGCTCGGGCTCTGCGGCTGCGGTGGGCTCTGGCTCCGTGTAGCGAGTTGGTGGCTGGCTGGTCTCTGGGTAGGGAGTGGGACTGGCGAGATCCTCTATGGGGCTGACGGTGAAAGATGAGCCATTTCTCGCCAGAGTCCACTCCACGTATGCGGCGAAATCCTCCCGAGGACCATCTTCGGGCGACAACGCTCTGCACTTGGAGTTCAGGCTGGTGTTGTAGAAGGTGCAGAGCGCGTCGTCCGGGTAGCTGGTGTCATTGGCTAATAGAAGAAACCGTCTGGTATGATCCTCGAGAGAACGTCCTTCCTGCTCCAGCATGAGGAGGAGGAATCCGGGGCTATAGAGGGGATCCATAGAAACTACGAAAAGAAAAGACTGTAGAACAAACGAAAACAAAACGGAGGGAAAAACACGCAGTTTTATACTTTCTTTTTTGGGGGTCGGGTATTCTGTCACGGTTTTACGCTGCCTGAAGGAATACGGAGCCGAGGATAGATGAAATAAGGCTTTTAATATATTCAACTCATGGAGCACAGCGATAGACACACGTAAGTTAGTGGCAAGTCACAAGTGATGATACCCGACAAAACAGAACTGAAAGGACAAGGCTTATGTACAAAGGATAATTGGGGAAACACAGGTGGATGGCATGACTAAATTAACAGGGACATGGAACACATGAGGAATAGAATAGACACACCTGGGAACTAATCAAACCAAACACGGAAAGACACAAACTGGGTCACGGGCAAAAACACACTAAATGAGTCCAGGTGTGACAGTACTCCCCCCTCCCGGTAGGTGCGTCCTCGCACCGTAGAAACAACAGAGGGAGGTGTGGGTGGGATCTTGGGAGGAGGTTCCGGTGGAGGACGGACTCCCAGGAGGGGGCCAGCAGACAGGGACCACAGGAGGAGGAGCCAGGGAGGAGACGACGGAGGGAGGAGCCAGGGAGGAGACAGGAGCAGGAGGAGCCAGATGGTCCACCAGAGACCAGCCAGGACGGAGATCCAAGGTGGAGTCGACGGCGGGAGGAGCCATGGTGAAGGAGGGGTCGACGACACCAGGGGGCCGACAGGCGGAGACTGCACCGGTGGGTGAGGAGCCCAAGATGGAGCAGCACAGCCGCAGAGCCAGGGGGACGTCGAGGTTCCGGAGGGCCTAGGTGGAGCAGAAGGCTCAGGCGACCAAGGCGGAGGTGGGGTCCTGGCAGACCGCTGTGGAGCCGGAGCGACCGAGGATGGAGGTGGAACCGGAGGGAAGGAGGAGCCTGACAGAGCCGGAGGGATGGAAAGACGAGGTGGAACCGGAGGAGTGGAGTCCCGAGGCGGCGGATGGTCGACGACTGACCAAGGTGGAGCCGGAGGGACGAGGGAGCCTGGTGGAGCAGGTGGGATGACAGGCCACGGTGGAGACGAGGGAGCTAAGAGCCAAGGCGGAGCCGCTGGGTCGAAGGACCGAGGAGGAGTCCAGGGCTCAGAGGCTGGAGGCGGAGACAGGGCCTTAACACGCCAAGGCGGAGCTGGAGACTGGCAGTCCAGCAGCGAACCACCGCGCCCCGATGGCGCGGACTGAGGGTGAGCTGCAGGACTGACTGGCACCAGCAGGGATGACGAGGGACTGGCTGGTCTAGGAGGAGGAGAGAGGAGAAGGATGGGAGGTAGGACAGGAGGATCAGGGCTGGACGGAACCAGCAGAGACACAGATGATTCAGGGCTGGGCGGAACCAGCGCTGAAACAGAAAAATCATGGCTGGGCGGAACCAGCGGAGACACAGAAAATTCAGAGCTGGGCGGAACCAGCGGAGACACAGAAGATTCAGAGCTGGGCGGAACCAGCGGCGACACAGAAGATTCAGAGTTGGGCGGAACCAGCGGAGACACAGGAAACTCAGGGCTGGGCGGAACCAGCGGAGACACAGAAAATTCAGAGCTGGGCGGAACCAGCGGAGACACAGAAGATTCAGAGCTGGGCGGAACCAGCGGCGACACAGAAGATTCAGAGCTGGGCGGAACCAGCGGAGACACAGGAAACTCAGGGCTGGGCGGAACCAGCGGAGACACAGAAAATTCAGAGCTGGGCGGAACCAGCGGAGACACAGAAGATTCAGAGCTGGGCGGAACCAGCGGAGACACAGGAAACTCAGGGCTGGGCGGAACCAGCGGAGAAACAGAAAACTCAGGGCTGGGCGGAACCAGCGGAGAAACAGAAAATTCATGGCTGGATGGAACCAGCGGAAATGGAGCAGAGGAAATGACTGGAGGAGGTAGGAGTGGGAGACTGAGAGGGTATACAGGGGAGTCAGGGCTGGACGGAACCAGCGGGGAAACAGGGAAATTAGGGATT
Organism: Carassius gibelio; assembly: GCF_023724105.1. Taxonomy (NCBI): domain Eukaryota; kingdom Metazoa; phylum Chordata; class Actinopteri; order Cypriniformes; family Cyprinidae; genus Carassius; species Carassius gibelio. Next base: position 8,051,637 of record NC_068417.1, on the reverse strand, counting down.
ACCTCCATAGACCAGTCCATCAGATCCAGAACTTGCTCCATATGACTTTCAGAGACTGTATACGGCTCACCCTCAGTCGCAGGAGTGTGGGCAGGGCTTTCCTCCACGCCCTCGATCTCCACGAGGACTCCCACGATGCACGGTGTTGCCGGCTCACACACCTGGTCAGTCGCGCTCTCGAGATCCTGTTCCCTGTCAGTGGATGGCTCGGGCTCTGCGGCTGCGGTGGGCTCTGGCTCCGTGTAGCGAGTTGGTGGCTGGCTGGTCTCTGGGTAGGGAGTGGGACTGGCGAGATCCTCTATGGGGCTGACGGTGAAAGATGAGCCATTTCTCGCCAGAGTCCACTCCACGTATGCGGCGAAATCCTCCCGAGGACCATCTTCGGGCGACAACGCTCTGCACTTGGAGTTCAGGCTGGTGTTGTAGAAGGTGCAGAGCGCGTCGTCCGGGTAGCTGGTGTCATTGGCTAATAGAAGAAACCGTCTGGTATGATCCTCGAGAGAACGTCCTTCCTGCTCCAGCATGAGGAGGAGGAATCCGGGGCTATAGAGGGGATCCATAGAAACTACGAAAAGAAAAGACTGTAGAACAAACGAAAACAAAACGGAGGGAAAAACACGCAGTTTTATACTTTCTTTTTTGGGGGTCGGGTATTCTGTCACGGTTTTACGCTGCCTGAAGGAATACGGAGCCGAGGATAGATGAAATAAGGCTTTTAATATATTCAACTCATGGAGCACAGCGATAGACACACGTAAGTTAGTGGCAAGTCACAAGTGATGATACCCGACAAAACAGAACTGAAAGGACAAGGCTTATGTACAAAGGATAATTGGGGAAACACAGGTGGATGGCATGACTAAATTAACAGGGACATGGAACACATGAGGAATAGAATAGACACACCTGGGAACTAATCAAACCAAACACGGAAAGACACAAACTGGGTCACGGGCAAAAACACACTAAATGAGTCCAGGTGTGACACAGTCCTTTATGAGATGTGTGAATGTCTCAGGTCTAAAACTTTAGCATGATAAATATTGGAATCAGTTTGTTGCTTTATTTTATTAGCGTTCATTTATTTTATTAAACTGGATAAATTGTTTTGATAAAAACAAAGGTTTATTATCGTATGTTCGTTTGGCATTTTATTTACTGTATACCCTTTAAATTCGCTTATTGAAAGAACAACAGCAGCAGTATGGTGCAACATTCATTTGAAACTTGTATTTGGTGCTTGCTACCTCATATCTTTACTCTTTCTTTTCATTCTTTTTTATGGCTTTGGAAAACTTGTCTCGGATGTTTCTCTGCTTCACTTTTTGCATAACTCCGGGTCGTCGACACCTAGCTTCATTGCTATTTCTTTCTAGGAATGAAATACTTTCTGTAAATCTTTAAAGTCTGTCCGTGAGTGATCGTACAGGTGTGGATATATTTGTGCAGCTCAAATTTTCGACAATCAGTGTATTCAGGAGATGTTGCTCTACTTGATGACCTCTGCAGAATGAACGAACCGAGGAAAATCAAACGTCAAAGAAGGTGGAGTTTCAGAACACCTCCACAGATTGCGTAACCGCCACGGACCAATAGAAACTGTTTAGGAGTCAAAAGAACTCCCCTAGAAAATTCACTTTGGTGAGCCATTTCGAACTGTCAAAATGAACTCAAAACGAACTTCGTTTTGGCCTGATTTTGTTCAAAATTACATCATATCAGTTCGTTCTTTGATTTAGTTTGAAGTATATCGGGATCTTCACTATTTGCTGCTTCAACTATATTATTAAACAGCTCTATATATCTTTCCTATCACAGTGTTTAAACAATGAAGAATCAAGATTAAACACCAACCTGTTTGTTCTTCAGTGTGTTTCATTCTGCAGGGTTTTCTCATGTTCTTTCTGTTCTTCAATAAACTATGTCTCTGCAGATTCACTTCTTCCTGATGCTTTGATGCTTGTAGTCACTTATAGACTCAAGGGAATATTTCAGCATTTATTGATGAACTGCAGCGGGAGGAGCTTCACTGATGGTGTGATTGTTGTGAGAGGAGCTTCACTGAATGTGTGATAGTTGTGGGAGGAGCTTCACTGAAGGAGGAGAAGATCTGTTAAATTCCAATAAAAATCAGTTACAGCGTTTATGATTTTAAACTAATTTACTACTATTAAACTCTTTCTATTCAGCTATCTATCCATCTTGTAAAGTAGATTTTTAGTAAATTGATCACAGTGTTTTATAATAATTCACAAACTGTATCACTTTTTATTTTCTAAGTATTTCATCCACGTATTTAAATTCCTACATTTATCTTTCTTTAATATACAGGCAAAGAAATATAAAACAAAGTAAGGGAAAAAAAGAAGTAAAGTAAGTAAATTTTATTTATATAGCACATTAAACATAGCAAAGCTATCCAAAGTGCTGAACAATGTACAATCAAATTAAAAGTAAGAGCAAACAGAAAAAAAGACATATAATACAATAAAACAGCAATGAAGTGAAATTAAAATGCTAAGGAGAAAAGTTTTCAACCCTGATTTAAAAATGGTAATGGAAGGTGCAAGGCGGCAGTCTAGAGGCAATTGGTTCCACAGACAGGGGGCAGTGACTGAAAGGGCTCTGTCACCCTTAGTTTTCATACGGGAACGAGGGACAGATAAAAGAGCCCTGTCAGCAGATCTTAAAAGTCTGGTAGATGACAAAGGGATGATAAGATCTTTAAGATAACATGGAGCTGGATTGTTAAGAGCTTTAAAAACAAACAACAGAATCTTAAACGGAACCCTAAAATGGACTGGAAGCCAGTGAAGAGAAGCTAAAATTGGAGTGACATGGTCATATTTGCCCCAGTCAGCAGCCTTGCAGCTGCATTTTGTACCAACTGGAGGCGTGAAAGCGATGACTGAGGAAGACCTGAGTACAGTGAATTACAGTAATCTAAATGAAAAAGTGATAAAAGCATGAATAACCTTCTCCAAATCCTGAAAAGACAAAAACTGTTTAAGTTTGGAGATGACCCGTAATTGGTAAAAGCTGTTCCTCACGACAGAATTAATTTGTTTTGACAAACATAATTCTGAATCTATGATAATGCCCAGGTTTCTAACCTGCGAGGAAATTGAGGTGAAGTTATTGCCCAGCTCCTTAATAATATCCTTTCTTATTTTTGGGGGACCAAAAACAATAATTTCTGTTTTGTTCTCATTGAGTTGGAGAAAGTTATTTGATAACCAATTTTTTATATCAGAGATACATTCCAGCAATGGTTGAATGGAATCACCAGCTTTTAGCGGGAGGTACAACTGTGTATCATTAGCATATAAATGAAAAGAGACATTGTGCTTCCTGATAATATCCCCCCAAAGGGCGCATATATAAGTTAAAAAGAAGCGGCCCCAGAATACTGCCTTGAGGTACTCCACTAGTAATTGGGGCAGATGATGAGGAAAACTTGCCTAGCTCTACAGAAAAAGACCTATCTTTGAGATATGAGCTAAACCATTGTAAGGCTGTGCCCCTGATACCAATCAGATGTTCTAAACGGCAAATAAGAACATTATGATCCACGGTGTCAAAGGCAGCTGTAAGATCCAGTAGAATCAATACTGCATTTTTACCAGAATCAGCTGCAATCAAAATATCATTGAACACTTTAAGCAAAGCAGACTCCGTACTGTGATAAGTAGTGAACCCAGATTGAAAAGGTTCTAATAAATTAGCTGTATTTAAGAATGTGATCAGTTGTAACTGCACAACTTTTTCCAAAAGCTTTGACAAAAATTATAACTTTGAGACAGGCCGAAAATTGTTAAAGCAACTTTCATCCAAACCTTGTATCTTAAGCAAAGGCTGAACAACCGCATGCTTAAAGCAGTTCGGAACCACACCAGTGTCCAAAAAGGAGTTAATCAACACTTGGATACTAGGGCCAATTACTGGAAAAGCTGCTTTTATGATTACAGAAGGAACAATGTCCAGTGAGGAATTAGTAGACTTCATTTTGTTAACGAGATCGGAAAGTTCTATTAAAGAGACATGTTGAAAATGGCAAAATAAAAATGAACTACCAGGCGAGTTCAAAGACAGGTCTGAAAGCGGTGAAGTAAAAGATAAGCGAATGGCACTCACTTTGTCAACAAAAAATGCCAAGAATTTCTCACAGAGCCCTGCTGATGGCTCCCTAGAGAACTGGGATTTCGAATTAATAAATACATTTATCGTGGAAAAAAGAACCCTAGGTCTGTGACAGTGTGCGCTAATCAGGTCTGAAAAAGGTCGATCTTGCTGATTTAGCAGTGCTCTGAAACTTAACCAGACAATCTTTAAAAATCTCAAGAGACACAGTAAGATGATCATGCTTCCATCTTCTCTCTGCTTTACAACACGCCTGTCTAAGAGAGCGAGCGTTGTCATCCAACCAATAATAAGATTTTATCTTAGGTTGTTTAGCTTTAAAAGGAGCAATAGAATCTAAGATATTAGAACAAACTGTGTAAAACAGAGAAATCAAAACATCAAGCCCTTAGGATGCCTTTTCAGCATGTAAGATAGATTTTTCAACAGCATTAGCTAGATAGTTATCATTAAACTGAGAAACAGTCAGTGAATTAATAAAAGGAGAATAAAAATCAGCAGGCTTATTCACAGTAGCAGAGATAACAGCAGGAACCTTAAAAAGCATGGGTTTGTGATCAGAAAATGAAGCATCATCAATGACAACATCAACTACAGAGGAACCATGTGACATTATAAGGTCAAGTGTATGACCAAGAACATGAGTTGCTTGATTTGAGGTTGAGAAAAAACCAAACGAGTCTAAGATATTACAAAACTCGGCAACCAAAGGACGCCCTGGGCAGCAAAGATGTATATTAAAATCACCCAGAAACAACATTAGATCATACAACGGGGCAACAGAAGTTAAAAATTCAGAAAACTCACTGGTAAAATTACTTCCAACATTAGGTGGCCTATAGATGAGAGCACAGAACAGCAGAGATGAATTAGACTGTAATACCACACACTGTACTTCAAACGATAAAAAAGTTTGAACAGAAACTGATTGAATATTAAGTGACTGTTTAAAAACCATTGCAACCCCACCACCTCTACCAGCAGATCTTGGGGTACTAATAAAACAGCAGTTCGGTGGACGAAGTTCTTCAAAAGGTGACAACTCACCAGTGTTTGGAATAACGGCGTTTAAAAGAACGGCGTTAGGTAACGACGTTATTTTTTCAGTAACGGGGTAATCTAACTAATTACTTTTCCCATCATTACAATGCGGTTAATGTTACTGAACGTTAAATGCGGTGCATTACTATGCATTGATTTTTAATAAACTATGCAATCCGAACTCACCCCTGGCTCAGCGAGTGAGCAGGTGGGTTAATAACGAGATAAGCGATTATGATTGGCTAAGGCAGAGTCATGTGTTTCATGGTAGCCTATCAGAGCCAGTGTTTTTACACACATGCCGGCACACATGCCAGCGGCGCCAAACACACATACACAACAGTTACACAGAGATTCGCAGCAGCAGAGATGGTGAGTCACGAGCAATCCGATGAAAAATTTGTATTTTCAAGGTGGAGATATAAGCACTACTTCAAATTCATTGTGGTCAAAGGCAAGAACGTGCATGTAATGTGTACATGTAATGTGTGACACACATCTACAAAGCTAGTGGCCAAAAACCCTTTTCTTACAAAGATAATACTTGAAGTGCAGGATAAAACTCTTGCTGTATGTTGACGTGCAATAAATATCGAAATTTATGTACGACCACCAGTCTGTTCTACTCATATAAACTGACTTGTGAAAACTGCAAAAAAATAAATACATTTCTCACATATATCAACTTTTTGACCTACACCCCGCCCCTAAACCTAACCAACAATGGGGTTTAGACAAATCGTATAAAAATCTCACGAGTGAGGTCATACATATTTGTATGGATTAGCCACCTCAAAATACTCATGAGATAGCATTGATCTAACAAGTAAGCTGGTCTTTATTCAATTAATCTATTGATATGTTCAAATGAAAATAAAAAGAGGCAATACTGATTTATATAATATTTTGTAATGTAGGCTATAGGGCTACACATTTCCCTGAACTACATTTCTGCGGCTATTAATATGTTTAAATGAAAACGAAAGGAGGCAGTGGTGTTTAATATCATATTTCGTCTTATTGTAAATATACAGTGAGGAAAATTGCAGTTGCCAGGGCGAGCTGACTGATGTTATAAGTGCGCTGCTGTTTGCAGAAATACCGGACTTGCATCGTCCCGTCTGCCGGAGATCACACTCCCTAGTTGAACTCGCAAAGTGCGAACTACAGAGGATGCAAGTCCGAAATTTGCATACTTTGTGTTGAGAAACTAGATCAGACCTAAGTAACTAAACTATTTGCCCAATCTTCAGGTACTTTTGACCGTGCTGGAAAGCAACCAGTTTGGGGGAAAAAAGTTCCTTGTACAATTGGTCCTGGTAATTTCAGTGGAAACGCGGCAAGATGGTGGCACGTCAACACGCAGCGGCTTTTCTCTGTCCCGACAGAACGGTGTTTTCGTGTTTTATGTCTTGTGAGTTGCAGTGTTTTCGTTCGTCGTCATCGCGTCTACCTGTCAGTAAGCGCGCATACAGTCGCGAGTTTCTGCTAGATGTCGGCAGAACCACATTTTTAAAGTTAAACTCCGTGCACAGCTGTAGAATCTCGTTCTGCTATGGAGCCCTACACCAACGACCCCCACTACTGCATCTCGCCCACAGCGGAGGCGTAACAAGCGGTGTGAGAGGAAGCAGAAGAGGGGTAAGCGCGGAGGTATCCGGGCTAGGCTAACGGCTAACCCACACCATCTATCCCCACCATCGTACTGGCTAACATACACTCGTTGGACAATAAACTGGACTACATTCGATTACTACGCTCAACTCAGAGAACTGTAAGAGACTGTTGTGTTTTTGTGGTCACGGAAACATGGCTCAGCAACAGCATTCCAGACGGCGCTATTCAGCTCGACCAGCTGACGTGCTATCGAGCGGACAGAGCTCTCGTCGCGGGAGGAAAAACCCACGGCGGCGGACCTTGTGTTTACATCAATGTGGTGCCACAATACTGTTGTGATCAGCAAACACTGCTCACCCCTGGTGGAGTTTATGATTATTAAGTGCCGGCCGTTCTATCTGCCGAGGGAATATACTGCTATACTGCTCATTTTGGTGTATATTTCACCCTTCAACTTTATCAGCAACAGGAACGAAGCACTAAATAAACTGTACCAGCACATCAGTGAGCAGCAGACAGCACACCCCGATGCTTTTCTCATCATAGCTGGGGATTTCAACCATGCTTACTTAAAGAGTATGTTTCCAAAAATACACCAACACATTAACTTTCCAACACGAGGTAATAACATTTTGGACTTACAAAGTCTCTTACAATATCTCTTACTGTAAATTACTGCAAATCAAACAGTGGTTTGTCCAGCAAACGGCCGTAAGATTAACTTATCAATTTTCAATAAAGTTATCACTTCTTATAATTCAAGGAAAAATATTATCTGGCTATGAAAACATTATCCTATCATTATGATAAATTTAGTTTCTCAAAATAAAGCTTGTAGCTAGATCAGACATCTCAGTGACTCGTAATGTAAGCGGGGTGGAGGCAAAGGCAATCATGAATATATGGGTTTTTAATAATTGAACTAATAATACATCAAACTACAAATCACACAAAGTAAATACGCGTACGACAATACAAACAGTAAACTTTGTACAAGACATAACGGAATCCAAATAAGGGAAAGAAAGAGAGAGAGAGAAAGAGAGAATGAATGAGAGAGAGGGGGGGGGCAGCGTGGTCACAGAATGAGCTTGGTTATGTAAACTCAGACAGCAGCCGGTTAGCAGCGTGTGAGAGAAGGAAGAGAGACGGACCTTGTTCGGTCAGCTCTTATGGCTTGAGATGGTTCACGCCTCTGTTCGCGTGAACAACCAATGAACGTCCGCGATCTGAAGCGGGAAAAAGTTCCTTTGTCTCTGTGGAAACACCCACCCTACTAACTTTGGGGCTTATCAGACCTCAGCAGTGATATTCTAGCAAGTTCATAATTCCAGATTAATACATTTTTCACACCTTTTACACAGGGGAATAGTTGGGTCACAACATGACAATTACAAAAACAACAAACAGTACATATATAACTGATAGAAACACGAAGTTACATTCAAATGTAGAATTACACACATTTAAAGATTAGCACATGCTAATAAATTGCAGATAGTCCCAATTTATATGGGAAAAATCTCAATGCACCGAAAAAGCAATACTTAATACGTAGGGCCGGGACTTTAAGGCGTTAATTAAGATTAATTAATTACAGAAAAAAAATTCCCGCATTTTTTATAACTTATTTTTGCACCGCGGAACGTTTCTCACTGGATGAGTTTCGGCAGACCGATTATACTGGAGCACCAACTAGCGTTCGCATATCACCGCAGCACATGATCGAACCTCAAGTATCACCTCAACGCAAAACATATAGCAGCTAGCGTGGACTTTACACTTTATGTTGAACTATGTATTATTTTGTTGGTGCAACTGGCAGTTTATGTTGAACTCTTTATTGTTTTGGCTAAGGTTATTGAGAGTTGGACTTAGTATGTTATGGCCTCTGAAGCAACAGAGAGATGTTTTCTAAAAGTCAGTGTTTCCAATATTCTGAATGTAATTGACAGTATTGTGTTTTACTTTAAAAAAAAAACACTTTACAGAAGGCTCCAGCACCTATAAGCTACCTGAATTTCTGAAATGTACTATTTCTAAATTGTTTCTAAATATGCTATTGCTACACTTAATGGCAAAAATTGCACTGGTCAGCTAGACTTGGTTGAACAAAAATAAACAATATTTTGTTACTTAAGCTTATGTATTCAGTCATTATTCAATGGTATACTATAAATCCTTGTGAAAAAAAATTACTGCTCACTGTTCTCAGGTCAAATATTTATATGCGATTAAAATGCGATTAATTTCGATTAATTAATTACAAAGCCTCTAATTAATTAGATTAATTTTTTTAATCGAGTCCCGGCCCTATTAATACGTTTAGAATACATTTGAGCAGATTTTACTATTCTCTTTCTAAGAGTCAGCTTTGATTCCTGTTCTGTTTCCCAGTAGGATCATAAAGTTTTACGATGTGGTCAGGAGTAGAGTTACAAAAACATGACTCTATCTGAGAAAGTTAAAATGAGGAGAAACATTTCCAATTCATAAGCTAGTAAAATTATAATCCTCGCATAACAAGGATTAACCATTTTATGCAATACACAAACATTCAAAATACATATTAATAAAATGACGAAGATACAGAACCTTAAGAAAGGTTTGTTTGTGTGTGTGTGTTTGTGTGTGTGTGTGGGGGGGGGGGTTTATGTCCCCTTTGAGGCTCGCCCACGAGGCTCTGGAATTTCTTAATAGGTGTAATAACTGTCACTCAAGGCAGGAAGTGGCCGACTTCAGGGCGCCCAAAATGGTGGCTTAAGTAAACAACGAAGGTCCTTGTTTACTCAAGTTCTGGTCTTTGAGTGCAGAATGTGTTAGAGTCAGGATTCATTAATATGGAACAGATGGCTGAAATACCATCAGCTCATTAGTGTTACAATGCATTATTGTGAGGAAGAGTCATCAGACCTGAAAGTGCTGGATCTGAAGATGATCTACTGACTAGGGGTTGAACGACTTCTGATTTTTTTGAGTCAACTTCTATGTGATGAAAGTCTAGTCGAAGTAGACTAGTCGCTGATCACGTCATTAATGATGAAACTGTAAGGTTTCTCTCCAGTGAGAATCCTCTGGAGCCGCTTCAGATCTGCAGCTGTAATAAAAGTCTTCTCACACTAAAAGCACACATGATCTCTCACACCAGTGTGGATCTTCTGATGAACGTTTAAACTTTAGATGTGAAAAACTGTTTCCAGATAAAGAACATGAATGTGGTTTTTCTTTCTTATGAACTTTCAGGTGATTCTTCAGACCTGAAGCCTCATAAAAATGTTACAGTTGAAACTGTGCTGGTCTTGAAGATTAACTTTATTCACTGTGACTTTAGATGATGTTTCTTTGTTAGGACAGATTTATACAGAAGATATTTTATTCCTTGATGCATTATTGTGAGGATGAGTCATCAGACCTGAATGTGCTGGATCTGAAGATGATCTACTGACTAGGGGTTGAACAACTTATGATTTTTTTAAAGTCAACTTTTATGTGATGAAAGTCTAGTCGAAGTCGACTAGTCGCTGATCACGTCCTTAATGAACAAATAAGCCTGTAGCAGGTATGGTACATAATCAACCAATCGTCCAGCATCGTGCCGTGTGAGAAGGTGAGATCTACAAAGAACGATCAAAGGAATGCAAATACACGTACATTTTAGGTGTTTGTTTGTTCATTCAACTTGAAGCGTCGCTGTGCACCGATCATTGTATGACACCAAAGTACCAAGAGAGTGATTTGAATGAATGAGGAGCCGTCTGCTCTGCTCTCTATAGCTCTTATGAATGTCATACAATGATCGATCTGCACAGCACAAACAGCCAAAATCTTGATATTTTAGACAATATAACAATCCTGGCAAGGACACGTCCTGGGAAAATGGCTTATATGGTCACCGTATACATGGCAGTGTCTCTGTATTAGTAGTGACGCTGTGGGCTTTAGTTATTAAGAAATATATGATTTAAATTTTCAGTTTCTAAGCTATTTTATTGAGAAACAACAGAACAGAGATGACAGTACATTTCCTCACTGAATGTTTCTGTGCATGTGTGATGTACGAGCTACTGTCTGTAGTCTATGTGTGTGTGTGTGTGTGTGTGTGTTACAGTGCAGCAGCGCATTAGATTAGAACAGTGATTAATTTACCTGTACAATAAGCTGTTTAAAATGTGCATTCTCCCATTCAATTTCAAGCATCCTGTTGTGCCATCTATAGGACCAGCGACTAATCAACATCAAGCTTAAAGCATCATGGCAGAGCATTGATGTCGAGTAGTCGATTAGTCTTTGTATCCCCTACTAATGACTGTGAATGTTCTTTGTTATGCTTAAGTAGAGAAGATGAATAACGGAAACTCTTCCCACATACAGTGCAGTGATACGGTTTCTCTCCAGTGTGGATCCTCTCGTGTCTTTTCAGATGTCCTAACCGACGGAATCTCTTGTCACAGTGTGAACACTTGTAAGGTTTCTCTCCAGTGTGGATCCTCTCATGTGATTTCAGGTCTCCTAACCGACTGAATCTCTTGTTACAGTGTGAACACTTGTAAGGTTTCTCTCCAGTGTGGATCCTCTCATGTGTTTTCAGGGTTCCTAAATGACCGAATCTCTTGTCACAGTGTGAACACTTGTAAGGTTTCTCTCCAGTGTGGATCCTCTCATGTGATTTCAGATATCCTAAATGACTGAATCTCTTGTCACAGTGTGAACACTTGTAAGGTTTCTCTCCGGTGTGGATCCTCTGGTGCAGCTTCAATTCTGCAGTTGTAATAAAAGTCTTCTCACACTCAAAACACATATATTCTTTCACACCAGTGTGTATCTTCTGATGGACTTTTAAACCCTTCAGATGTGAAAACCTCTTTCCACATAAACATGAATGTGGTTTCTCCTTTGAATGAACATTCAGGTGACTGTTCAGGTTTGAAGCCGTCAAAAATGTTTTGCCACATTGATCACAATTATAAAGTTTCTCTCCAGTGTGGATGTTCATGTGTCTCTTAAGGTTTGATGATTGTCTGAAGCTCTTCCCGCACTGATCACATCTGTATGGTTTCTCTCCAGTGTGGATCCTCATGTGCATCTCAAGACTATGTTTGCTTCTCAAACTCTTTCCACACTGAGTGCAGGTGAAAGATTTCTTGTCTCTTCTCTTCTTTAAATCGTTCTGTTTTGTTTGAGAGCGACTCAAAGAGTTTTCTCCAGTTTTGACATGTTGCTTCTGCTCCTCTTTATTCATTTCTTCATGCTCCTCGTTTTCTTCAATCAACTCTAAAATAAAAGTAAAAAAAAACTTTAGCAAATCACTGAGAGAAATGTTAAAAGAAGACAAAATTAACCCTGATATAATAGTTAAGAGTAGACAAGTGCTATACAAAATATTTTTATAATTTTGATACATATATAAATGTAATGTCCCTGAATCTTTACTGGAGTGATGTACATTGTTCTTCCAGTTACACTTAATAATAATAATTATTAAACATTTTAAAACATTAGATACAAATCCCACGTTTCTATAGTAAGAACCCTTAAGTCCCTCGATATACTTCAAACGAAGTTCGTTTTTAATTCTTCTTTTCGGGGCAAAAAGAAGTTAGAAAAGTTTAAGGGACGGTATACTGTTAACGAACTATTCGACACCCCCGCGCTGCTGGAGGTGGGGTGTAGATTAATGTAAACGTGTCACAATGCTCCCGTGTATCCCCTAAACAAAACAACAATGAAATTAAGAAGTGTAGGCAAACTAGGTGTGAGACGGGCACCAATGGTCAGATTATAGACAAAAGAATAATGATTATCAGCAGTTCAGAGTCAAGTATCACGTTTGCAATACAAAAGAACCATTCCATAATCAGTCCTTTATGAGATGTGTGAATGTCTCAGGTCTAAAACTTTAGCATGATGTGGGAAAAAAAATATTGGAATCAGTTTGTTGCTTTATTTTATTAGCGTTCATTTTATTAAACTGGATAAATTGTTTTGATAAAAACAAAGGTTTATTATCGTATGTTCATTTTGCATTTCATTTACTGTATACCCTTTACATTTGCTTATTGAAAGAACAACAGCAGCAGTATGGTGAAACATTTATTTGAAACTTGTATTTGGTGCTTGCTACCTTATATCTTTACTCTTTCCTTTCATTCTTTTGATGGCTTTGGAAAACTTGTCTCGGATGTTTCTCTGCTTCACTTTTTGCATAACTCCGGGTCGTCCACACCAAGCTTCATTGCTATTTCTTTCTAGGAATTAATTATGTTGTTTGTTGTTGGCGTCACTTCCTGTTTGCCGTCATTTCCTGTTTGTTGTTGGTGCCCATACTGCGTTGAGTTCCGTCACTATATTCTTTTTATGGACTATTTTTATCTTAAAAATCAATTTTAAATACCATAATTTCCGTTTATATAACGTGTGAATATATCCTCTATTGTATTCTACAACAAAAACAATCAGAGCGCCTCGTTATCACTACTTTTATTTTGATCTCCCGGGTCCACTATTAGCTTATAGCCCGTTAGCATCAGCGGCGTGGTTGCTGCTAACTGCGCTTACATTGCTAATACTCTATTCACACACATTACCACTGCTGTACTCACTATTACTTGCTTTAATGGTGGATGAATGTCTACCTTTGATTGCAGGCGAGGACACGTTCGAGCGATCAGCGTGCTGTTAACAGTCCCACCATGTCTACTACGTGTGTTTCTCTGCACAGGCCCGGTGCACCCAGGACGCGATCTTCCCAGATGTCCTTCACTCCGGCGCCGGGACACCACGGACCCTGGGTGCATCCACAGCGAAGGATGCGAGCCAGGTCCCGGGCGTCGACTTCTCCCCCTCCAGTCGTCGAGATCTCCATCCGGAACCGCTTCGCTCCCCACCGCAAGACGGGACGCGACGCTGTGATCATCGAATACTCCATCGTCCGACACGTCCGTGCTACGTTAGCCGAAGGTAAAGTGCACACTCATTGTTTGCCGGGTGCTTGTGTTCTCGATGTTTCTGCGCAGATACCCGTGATCCTGAAGGCTGACGTGAGCCCCAGAGCAGTCGTGCTTCACGTCGGGGTTAATGACACCACGTTTCAGCAGACCGAGACACTTAAGAGGGACTTCAGCAGCCTGATCGAGACAGTTCGCAGCACGACGCCCGCGGCGACGATCGTCGTGTCAGGACCACTGCCCACGTATCGACGAGGACACGAAAAGTTCAGTAGACTTGTTGCTTTAAATGAATGGTTGTTGTCATGGTGTAAACAACAGAAACTGCTATTTGTTAATAACTAGAACCTTTTCTGGGAGCGTCCCAGGCTGTTTCGTGCTGATGGCTTACACCCCAGCAGAGTTGGACCGGAGCTGCTTTCTTACAACATCTCCAGGACACTTCGCTCCATGTGACTAGTAAGACAATTTTCAAATAACTATTATGATGACTTTTGTTCCACCCGCTTAAATGATCTACACGCATAAAAAGAATGAGAAGAAATAAGGGCGATGATGTCATTAAAAAAATGTCAAGTTATAGTGCTGCAGAGATATCAACCTTAATTAGCATTAGCATTACTAGCCCCGGCCCGGCAGGTGTTGTAATACCAGTTTCGGCCGTGGGAGGCGGTATGCGGGCAACATTACCACCAGCCAACCTACAATACACGAATAACTCGCAGGGCGTACCTGGACCTGATGTCAATCATGTGGAAAGTACAGCCCACTACTTTCAATTCAGAGAAGAGAGCGGAAGGATAGCTGCAGCCCTTGGCAAGAGACCAACACCCGCTACAGGGAAACAACCGCGCTCGGAATCACAAATCAGATCCGATAAGAATACCAGAGTAAACATCGGCACTGCTTTTAATCGCTGGAGACAACTGATGGACCTGAAAGAAATGAGGTTCGACTCAGAACTTGCAAGTTAGATGCTTTTAGTATTTCGCTAGAAGTTTGTTTTATATGTTTGTGTATTTGTTTTCGGGAAGTTATAACATAGAAATGTATCGAAGGCTGTTCGATAAACGTGCTAATGTTAGCGATGGCTAACCGTAGCTGCGTTTGATAATTAGCTAGCTATAACTTAACGTTACCCATTTTATTATATAGGGCTGTGCATGTCTTTACTCATGTACATCTCATCAGTAAAGACGCTCCTGTAATTAGGAGTATATCTCCAGTACGTGTGTTCAGATCAGGATTGCCAGGTTTTCACAACAAATCCTGCCCAGTTGCTTCTCAAAACTAGCCCAATCTCGCTTCCAGAAGATTCCCCGATAAAACATTGCTTCCCGGGGTTAAAATATAGTTTTTTTTAGCAGGGTTGTCTTGGTATAATTCGCATTTTAGGGGCTAAATATCACGTTATTTGTATTGGGGTCGCTGTGACCAGCGGACATGAAAAACAACTGCCACAGACTTGGCAACACTGGTTGGCATTTACTACACAGAGCCGTAATTCACTGACAATCTACACAACATCGATGTTAAAATCGCAGGCGATTCTTTGTCGATTTTGAAAGCGATTTTGTGTTAGTTGTCGGTAGACTAAGGCTCTGTGCAGTTACTGCCGCTCCACCTGAACCAGTGTTGCCAAGTCTGCGGTTGTTTTTCATGTTCGCGGTTTGAAGCAATCCCAATACCAATAATGTGATATTTAGCCCATAAAATGCTAATTTTACCAGGGAAACCCTTCCCAAAAATTTATATTTTAATCCGGGCAGCAATTTTTATCGGGGAAACTCCCGGAAACGCGATTGGGCTAGTTTTGGACTAGTTTTAAGAAGCAACTGGGCAGGATTTGTTGTGAAAACCTGGCAACCCTGATCTGAACGCACAGGCTGGAGATATACTTCTAATTACAGGAGCGTCTTTACTGATGAGAGGTGCATGAAAATCGCATTCGATTTTTTGCACAGCCCTATTATCATAACTAACCTGCTCAGTCTAGTCTGTTGGTCTCCGTGTCCTCTTTGCTTCGTGGTTTTTCTGTGCGTGAAAAAATTGATGTGTGGCGTGAAAGCGTGTGAAAAGGGTCAATTCCGTGTGTCTCACGGTGAATGCTTGAGAGTTGGCACATTAGTTCTCAAGCAGAATAAAGCGTTTGTATTAATCTATGATGTGTCCCTGTTTGCCTACAGGGACATAAAAAAAATTAATTAAAAGTGATACGTGGACCAAGGTGTATGAGATTGTTCATTTTAAGTAAAGGATCCTAATATTTCGTCCACAACAATATTTAATTAGGTTATAACTCCTTGTGGTTAGTCTGCACGAGATCAACAAGCTTGTTTGCTTTGCGGCTGCTTTAAATACAAAATAAGCATTCGATCTACGTTAGAGCGTCTGAGCGCTCACAAATCTTTCTGCAGCGTTGTGAGCAGAGCGGCAAGAGCGATTTTTGACGCTCTAGACGCCGGCGTTGTGAACGCACAGTCAGGCTTCGGCTATGGCTGTAGTGTTGTTGTGAAAGTAGGGGCGGAGCATAGAGACTATGCCGTTTCTCGTTTGTTACTCTAGAGTAGACCAATTCACTTTATTGAGGCATACTGCCCCCATCTGTTACGGAATGTGGAGTATGACTTGATTTTTTTTGGCAAACATTACAGATGGCACCTTTAAGACTGTTTCTGTTCCCCGAATAGTGAGGTCAAAATATAAATTTAATGTAGGCTCTAGAAAAAATCGTATCGTGATTAAACCAGAAACATGCAAAGGAAATGAACAAAAATAATCTTTAAAGTTTGGGCTCATAAATATTAGATCACTCACACCCAAAGCAGTTATTGTAAATGAAATTATCACAGATAATAGTTTTGATTTACTCTGCTTGACTGAAACCTGGCTAAAACCAAATGATTATTTTGGTCTAAATGAGTCTACTCCACCAAACTACTGTTATAAGCATGAGCCCCGTCAGACTGGTCATGGAGGAGGTGTTGCAACAATATATAGTGATATTCTCAATGCTACCCAGAAAACAGGATACAGGTTTAACTCTTTTGAAATACTTCTGCTTAATGTAACACTGTCATGTTGATCGAGCACTTGGGTCTTCTCCACTTTTTCCTGCACACATCCTCTGAATAAACGCATAATCTTGTTAGCGAAAAGTAGCTGTAGGGCTATATTAGGGGGAAAATAGTTGTAAAAAAACAACGGGAAGGCTGCGGTTCGATAAACATGTACGTGACTCAAAAGTTAAATGTGTATTACAACACACTCTTCAGGGTATATGCAGAAATCTTGAAGTTAATTTTAATACCTTTTCAAGACTTTTTCCAAGACCTTCTCAATATTTTTTAATACCTCACCGCCACTTCAAGGTGTAACCATTTACATCAGTGATACTTTTAACGAAACAGTTTAAGTTTGTGATAAAGACTATAGACCACTCTGATACAAAAAAAAAAAAATCAAATAGGCTGGGATAGTAAATCAAAGCAAAGTTTATTAAAAAACAAAACAAAACTTTGCTCCACCCTCAACAACAATCATGCTGACATGTGCCTCAGTTCTTCTGATTTTGTTTCCAGCAGCTTCTCAGTTTGGACCAATTCGTTCCATTTTTCTTTACTACGTCTTCTGAGGATGTTGAACTTCGTGATCAGTTGTGCCATTAATGTCCCAGATTTCCCCTCTGCCTGCTCGGCTAACTTATCAGCATCTGTTTGGAGGGAGTCGCACATCTCTGTCAGAACGTTCGTTTCCGTTTCAGGTCTTCTATCTCCTCTTGCATTGCTTTTCTTTTGAGGTCCTGTGTGGAACTCGGTTTCTTCTTCCGTGCATCTTCAGGGTAACTCCTGTACCTTGACCTTGCACAGGCTACTAAAGCCATGAGCTCCTTGTAAGAGGTACCTTCAAAACACCCCCACAGACACCGATCTTGTCACATATCAGGTCGACAGCTTTTCCGTGTCACAAGAATTGAGAGCCAAGGTACCTAGCCAGAACATATCTTTATTAATATGACACTCCTCAAAACACATAACAGGTTGAAAATGAAATAAATACAAATATAGTATATAGAACTAAGCAGGAGGTACCTAGATTGGACATGGTCATCTTCCCAGAATTGAATGTGGACATCAAGTTGTTTAGTTTTTGTTGACTGGTTGAGCGACTTGTCAAACATTAAAACAAACTGGCCAGCCTTGTTGATGGTGTTGATGAGCTCCTGCTTGAAGTGTGGTGCTAACCCAAATCGTATGATGTATCCAGTTTTGTCCTTGCCACAAGTGAACGATTTTGCTATATCCGAATCTGGAAACATACCCTTGAAAACTTCAGCCACGTTTTCGTTTGAGTTCAGTGAATGGTGTTTCTCCGTTTTGTGGAGACACCACAACACCTCAGCACGCAGTGTTGCTGTGCCGCCCAGAGCCACTCTGATGTCGGCTGCAGAAGATGATGAAGCAGAGATAGACGGGTCGTAGCTGTAGCTTCAGGTGCGACTGCCGGTGGTGTAACGACGTTGGCACTAGGTTGTGGTGGTGCAACGCGATTACCACAGAAGCTAGCAATGGAGAGCTGCAGCTCTCTGCGGCTAACAGCGGCTTTGTGGCTAGCACAACACATGTGGGACTTTAACGAGTTAATGCCCATTGACACAATACTTATTTTTTTCTTGCATAATGTACAATATGCCTCGTTGATATTCCCCTCGACTGGCTGCAGCCACTCTTTAAATTCCGGCATTTCCAGCCAGGACGCTGCAAATTTGCACTTGCCCATTCTGTTAATGCTTTCACCATCCTAAAACATTTCGGTGCGTTGTAATACAAATGCAATTTACGAACAAACCCACAATAGCCTAGTTTATGTACCGGTTCATTTCTTTTTATAAAAATTACTAAATTCACACACTTTCACGATGTTTTTGGGACTCAAACTGTTGGACAGCTCATTCAGAAAAAATACTTTCAAAATTTAAGACTTTATAAAGCCGTGATAAGACTTTTTAATACTTTTTAAGGGTCTTAATTTTCCCAAAATTTATTTATCACCTTTTAATACTTTTCAAGACCCCACGGATACCCTGACTCTTCCAAGCGAGGTCCTTTTTATTCCTGAAATATGAACTTGTGTGTGATACTTGTGTCATAAAGCTCCGGTTGACTGCTCAATGACAACATCAGTCGTTCCTCCATGTTGAATGAGTGACTCCTGAGCAGGCTCCTGATTGGTTAACGTGGCGCAAATTGACACCAAAGTTCAAATTTTTCAACTCGGGCGGCGGACGCGAATTCACGTCAAACACATAAATGCACAAAAGCACAATTCGCGCGTAATGCGCCTATCAAGCCAGACGCTCAATTAGCATCATTCGCGCGAACTAGACGCGCGAATGAGGCGAATTCGCATCTTCCATGCCGCGCCAAACGCCTTATTCGCGCCGGGAGAACTCCAGACGTGCGTAAACGCGCATTTGCATTGACTTAACATTGAAACACATGGAATCGATCTTACTGCTATAGATATTGTACCTCAATGTGATGATATTACAGACCATTTCCTTGTGTCGTGCATGCTGCATATCACTGATATTAACTATATGTCTCAGCGTTACCGTCTGGGCAGAACTATTGTTCCAGCCACCAAAGACAGATTCGCAAATAACCTGCCTGATCTGTCTCAACTGCTATTTGTACCCAAAAATACACATGAATTAGACGAAATGACTGACAACATGGGCACTATTTTCTCTAATACATTAGAAGCTGTTGCCCCCATCAAATTGAAAAAAGTTAGAGAAAAACGTACTGTGCCATGGTATAGCAGTAATACTCACTCTCTCAAGAAAGTAACTCGTAGTCTTGAACGCAAATGGAGAAAAACTAACTTGGAAGTTTTTAGAGTTGCATGGAAATACAGTATGTCCAACTATAGACAGGCTCTAAAA
This sequence comes from Carassius gibelio, assembly GCF_023724105.1. Lineage (NCBI taxonomy): Eukaryota > Metazoa > Chordata > Actinopteri > Cypriniformes > Cyprinidae > Carassius > Carassius gibelio. Next base: position 8,031,948 of record NC_068417.1, on the reverse strand, counting down.
ACTGCTAGGGCAGAGCATATCCACAAACTCATAGAAAATAACCAAAACAATCCTAGGTTTTTATTTAGCACAGTGGCTAAATTAACAAATTACCAGACACCACCTGATTCAAATATTCCACCAACGTCAAATAGTAATGACTTTATGAATTTCTTCACTGATAAAATAGATAACATTAGAAATTCAATAGCGAATGTAGATTCTACAGCGTCTAACACTTCAGTTTCATCCATCGCACCCAAAGATAAACTGCAGTGCTTTACAAATATAGGACAGGAAGAGCTAAATAAACTTATCACTGTATCTAAACCAACAACATGTTTATTAGATCCTGTACCCACTAAATTACTGGAAGAGTTGTTACCTGTAGCCGAAGAACCGCTCCTCAATATTATTAACTCGTCGTTATCTTTAGGTCACGTCCCAAAACCATTCAAGCTGGCGGTTATTAAGCCTCTTATTAATAAACCAAAACTAGATCCTAGTGAACTGGCAAATTATAGGCCTATTTCAAATCTTCCATTCATAAAATTTTAGAAAAAGTTGTGTCTGCTCAATTGAGCACCTTCCTGCACAAAAATGATCTGTATGAAGAATTTCAGTCAGGTTTCAGGCCCCACCATTGCACAGAAACTGCACTTATTACAAATGACCTGCTTCTTGCATCAGATCAAGGCTGCATCTCATTTCTAGTTTTACTTGATCTTAGTGCAGCGTTCGACACCATAGATCATGACATACTCATAGATCGATTACAAAACTATACCGGTATTCAAGGGCAGGCTCTAAGATGGTTTAGATCCTACCTGTCCGATCGCTACCATTTTGTTTACTCAAATGGGGAGTCATCTCATTTATCATCAGTAAAATATGGAGTGCCACAAGGATCCGTCCTAGGTCCCCTTCTATTTTCAGTATACATGTTGCCCCTTGGTAATATTATTAGAAAACACGGAATTAGCTTCCACTGTTATGCTGATGATACTCAGCTATATATCTCAACGAGACCAGATGAAGCCTCAAAATTATCTAAGCTAACAGAGTGTGTTAAAAATGTAAAAGATTGGAGGACCAATAATTTTTCTCCAATTAAATTCGGATAAGACAGAGATATTAATTATTGGACCAAAAAACACTACACAGAATCTTGTAGATTATAATTTGCAACTAGATGGATGTACTGTTACTTCCTCTACAGTCAAACATCTGGGTGTTATATTAGACAGCAACTTGTCTTTTGAAAATCATATTTCCCATGTTACAAAAACTGCTTTCTTCCATATTAGAAACATTGCCAAGCTACAAAACATGTTGTCTGTTTCTGATGCAGAAAAGCTAGTTCATGCATTCATGACCTCTAGACTGGACTATTGTAATGCACTTGTAGGTGGTTGTCCTGCTTCTTCAATAAACAAGCTACAGGTAGTCCAAAATGCAGTGGCTAGAGTCCTTACAAGGTCAAGAAAATATGATCATATTAGCCCAATTTTACAGTCTCTGCACTGGCTACCTATTAAGTTCCGTATCAGTTAAAAATTATCATTACTTACCTATAAGGCCCTAAATGGTTTAGCTCCTGCGTACCAAACTAGCCTTCTACCACGTTACAATCCATCACGCTCCCTAAGGTCACAAAACGCTGGACTTTTGGTAGTTCCTAGGATAGAACACCTGAGAAGAGATGATGCTGACCATCAGAGGACTTCAGATGATGCTAACCCTGAATCAACAACAGAACTAACAAATATTGCTACAAGTGTGAGTGAATTATATATTAAATTATTAATATTAATAATGTTCATCATCTGTTTGACTACGACTTGTATACATTTTTCTACAAATCCTGTCATACATGCACAAACTGACAGTCACCACTTATAAGCTTTTACTAAATATTGTAGAAACATAATTTTCTGTAAAGTTGCTTTGTAATGATTTGTTTTGTAAAGCGCTTTACAAATAAACGTCGATTGACGTCAGAATTCGGTTTGTTTGGATGTGAACTCTGTCTTCCGTACTCGGATGCGCACCCCTGAACCGTACCAGAGTCCGCTTAAAAACGGTGGTCTGGGGTACACTTCATATGAAATCTGGTACGGTTCGCTGCTCATGTGAACGCAATCGTACCAAAATGTGTGTTTGTGTGTGTGTGTCACTCACTTTCCTGATGAGCGTGACTGACACGCTGCAAGCAGAGAGCTGTACATCTCATTAATGTTCGCCTTCAACGTTCTTTAGAGCATTTTCAGTAAATTCGTAAGACAGACGCAAGTGCCGTTATGTACCGAAGATTTATCAACAAAACGAACAGTTCAAAAACGTAATACATAAAAGTGCACAGAGTAATGTTTTGCATTTGCCACCTTCTCCTGCGCTGTCATTACCAAGCAACGGGGTAAACAGCTGCTGGCGCTGATGACGCAAACAAACCGCGGTTCGGACTCAAATATTATAATATGAACACAATCCAGTGGGGGTAGGGGGAGCAACTCGGGTCCGGACCAGGCAAGTGAACCAAGTGTGAAAGCACCCTTAAAGTCTGTCCGTGAGTGATCGTACGTATATTTGTGCAGCTCAGGTTTTCGACAATCAGTGTATTCAGGAGATGTTGCTCTACTCTCTATTGATACATTTTTAAATCTGACTAATACAGTTGATACATCATTAACTTGTGATGAATTTTCTGATTATTTTATCCGAAAAATTGACCTTATCAGATCTAGCATCACAACCCAGGGTTGCATCTCAGTTACATCTTGCAGTCCTACCAGCTTTCTCCAGCATTTCACTCCTCTGTCTTCCCCTGAGTTGTCTGAGATAGTTTCTCATCTTAAGCCTTCTTGCTTCTTGCAGTTTTCAAGCAGATCTCCTCTTTCTTGACTAATTTTAACATATTGGACAAATTCCAATCTTGTTTCAGAGCTCTACACAGCACAAAATCCGCACTACTTAAAGTTTATAATGACATTCTTCTTACCATTGACTCTGGATCAAGTGCATTACTTATCCTCCTTGATCTTAGCGCTGCCTTCGACACTATTGATCATGGTATTCTTATTGATCGCCTGGAAAATAGTGTCGGACTACAGGGCCCTGTCTTACGCTGGTTTAAATCATACCTGACAGAGAGAACATTCTCTGTTAAACTGGGTGCTAAATCATCCCCTCCAGTGGAGATTAAATATGGTGTCCCTCAAGGATCAGTTCTTGGTCCCCTGCTATTCTCCCTATACATGCTGCCCTTTGGCTCCATCCTTGAAAAGCACAACTTAAGATACCATTGCTATGCCGATGATACATTATTGTATTTACCCATTTCCCCTGGTTGTACTTCAGATATCAAAACTATTTTTAGCTGCTTGGAAGACATTAAATCATGGATGGCAGAAAATTTCCTCCAGTTGAATACCAAGAAAACAGAGATGATTTTATTTGGATCCCCAACCACTTCAAAACACTGGAGTAATGCCCTTGGCTAACTTGCAGAATCTGGTCAGGAATCTAGGTGTCATATTTGATAGTTCTCTTAATTTTAATAAACAAGTTAGCTCTGTTGTAAAAAGGTAGTTTTTATCAGCTTAGAACAGTAGCTAAGATGAAGCACTTTTTATCCAAGAAAGATCTTGAAACAGTAATTCATGCTTTTGTTTCCTCACGCTTAGACTACTGTAATTCTCTGTACACAGGTCTAACCAAACATAATTTAAATAGACTTCAGTTAGTTCAGAATGCAAGACTCCTCACAGGTACCAAAAAGTGTGAGCAGATAACCCCAGTTTTAGCTGAGCTCCACTGGTTACCAGTGAAATTCAGAATTGATTTTAAAATCTTACTTTTTGCTTTTAAAGCTCTACAAGGTCAAGCCCCTTTGTATATTTCTGAGCTTTTGTCTACTTACTCTGCCGCCCGACCACTCAGGTCTGCAACCCAACAGCTAGTTGCTATCCCCAAGACACATTTTAAGACAAATCTGAAAACACACTTTTACTCTCTTGCTTTTAATTCTCTATAAAAAAAATATTTTTTACATTTTTTTATATATTCTACAGCCTTATAATTTATGTTTATGTTTTATTCAATTATTTTAGTGTATTCAAGGAGTTTTGTACTCATTTTTATGTATTGTCATGGCATATTGTTTCTGCCTTCCCTGTTTTAACTTGTAAAGCACTTTGGGTCAACTGTTGTTCGGTTAAATGTGCTATACAAATAAAATGACTTGACTTGACTACTTGATGACCTCTGCAGAATGAGGAACGAACCGAGGAAAATCACGCGTCAAAGAAGGTGGAGTTTCAGAACACCTCCACAGATTGCGTAACTGCCACAGACCAATAGAAACTCAAAGGTGTTTGGGAGTCAAAAAAACCTCCCCTAGAAAGTTTGCTTTGGTGAGCCATTTCAAACTGTCAAAATGAACTCAAAACAAACTTCGTTTTGGCCTGATTTTGTTCGAAATTACATCATATCAGTTCGTTCTTTGATTTTGTTTGAAGTATATTGGGGTCTTCACTATTTGCTGCTTCAACTATATTATTAAACAGCTCTATATATCTTTCCTATCAGAACGAATCAAAATATGACCAACTGTTTGAAGCTCTATATTCTTAATGTTCATAATCACTGAAGAATCAAGAATAAACACCAACCTGTTTCGTCTTCAGTGTGTTTCATTCTGCAGGGTTCTGGATCTCTCATGTTCTCTCTGTTCTTCAATAAACTCTGTCTCTGCAGATTTCACTTCTTCCTGATGCTTTGATACTCGTCTTCACTTGTAGACTGATGGGAATATTCCAGCATTTATTGATAAACTGCAGTGGGAGGAGCTTCACTGAAGGCAATACTGTTGTGGGAGGAGCTTCACTGAAGGCGATACTGTTGTGGGAGGAGCTTCACTGAAGGTGTGCTTGTTGTGTGAGGAGCTTCACTGAAGGTGTGCTTGTTGTGGGAGGAGCTTCACTGAAGGTGTGCTTGTTGTGGGAGGAGCTGAAATTTAAACAGCATTGTGAACTGAGAGGGGATCCATGTTAACTGCATACACTCCTGAGTAATGGTTGCATATTATTAACACACAAGTAATTCTTTAACTGGTCAAATAACTCAGCACACAACAATGTATGCAGCTCAAATATTTGTAATTTTAGCTACTCGCTAATAATCAGACAGCCTAACTGTCATTAAGTTAATCCAAATTTCACAAAAAGCTCATGGACGTAATTATAATGTAAGTCAGACATCAGACAGAGTTGCGGTTTTTGCCTCTACTGAGGAAGGTTCATTCACCTGTTTTGAGACATTTTGCTCAATTTTTTTTAAATGTTCATCTTATCTCAAGTGACTTTTCCTTCTGATTTAAAGATGTAAATATAACAATTTGTGTTTCCTGTTAGCTAAATCTCACATACATCTCTAAACCTATTTTCTTTAGTCTGAGTTGATCTAAACACACTATATGAAAACGATCCAAAGTTCTGTTCATCCCGAAGCAGTGAAAACTCCATCTCTACATTCATTATATGTGTCGCCTTAAGGTTTTTATTTTCAGATTGTTTTGTTGTTAACTTGGAAACATATCCCTTATGAAAACTAACCCCCAAAAACATGGTTACTACAGTTAAATCATGGTAAGCACAAGTTAACCATGGTTTTGCTACACTATCCACTGTTTAGATTAAAAGATTAAAAAGGTATCAGTTAAAAAAACTACAACTACTAAATCCTCCAGAAACCATTCCAATATGTTGATTTACTATCAGTGTTGTTCTTCTTAGCTTTCTATCCATCAAATAATCCTAAACAAAATGTCACAGGGTTCCAAAAAATATTAAGCAGCAAAACAGTTTCCAGAACTGGTAATAAATCAATATATTAGAATGATTTTTTGAAGGATCATGACTGAAGGATCATTCTGATTTGCATCACTGAAATAAATTATATTTTAAAGTATATTAATTATGTCTTATATATGTATAAATAACCTCTGACACGGAGAAGAGAGAAAACTCATCACACGACGGCTGAAGTAACCGAATGTCTGAACATAAACCAAATGCACATTGACAGACCTTCTTCCATCTGTTCTGCAAACTGTAAACAAATGTATAAATATCAGTAATAATTGTGTCTAGGTGTATCGGGTATAGAAAGTATTGTGGCGGGAGTGGCTCAGTGGTTCATGTAGGTTGTCTACAAACCCGAAGGTTGGTGGTTCAATCCCCGGCTCCACCTGACCAAGTGACACCTGACCCCAGCTGGATGGCGCCTTGAATGGCTGACACTGCAGTCGGTGTGTGAATGAGTGTGTGAATGGGTGAATGTGAGGCAAATTGTAAAGCGCTTTGGATGGCCATGTGGTCTGTTGAAAGCGCTATATAAATGCAGTCCATTTACCATTCATATGTAGAATTACACAAAAATGATCAAACGTGTACCTGATATGCATGTGTGTGTACCTTCCCCTTTAAATTTCTGACTCCAATGTTGTCCTTAATTTCCTCCTCTTCCCTTTCTGCACTGTCTCTGCATTGCACACGTTCTGTTCAACTAATAAAAATATTCATCGCTAGCAAACAATAGTCTTAGCAGTTTCGCTTTTAATTGATCGTAGGATCCAAAGCCACGTCTTCAACGCTCTTGATGTTCTTAAACTTTGTTACAACTCTGAGTGAACCGGTTCAAACGCTCAGAGCACACAGCAGGGAACTGAACGAATCATTCAAACTGATTCACAAAACAATTCACTGGTTTGCCAACTGGTTTGATCAAGCTTTTGAACAGAATTGACTCAAAAGAATCATTCACGAATGAGCATCGCTCATTGCCCAGAGAAAAGTAGACAATGCTTTTGGAATAAACTGAAGCATTTATAACTTCTATTACCTTAAGGTAAAGTAATGAGAAGAGCGTGGCTCACAGTAACTAAGTAAAAGTACATTTTTTTTCACTAGAAACGTACTTAAGTAAACGTACCCATTTTTTGAATATGCTCCAAAAGTATTAGTTACTCATAAAATGTACTTAAGTAAATGTAATGAAGTAAATGTAACTTGTTACTACCAACCTCTGTACATAATAATATAAAAAGAAATCTGCAAAAAGAAAAAAAAAATATTTACAAACCTGCATGACTTGATTTACATTATGCAATCCAATCGGAGCACTTCGAAACAGTGAATCATTTTGCGATGTAAGGGTTCAACTGATTCAGATTTTCAAAAAATTCAGTTTCAGCCATTTCTACATGTGCTTTTTAAAATCATCATAGGCGATGTTGAAATTTGAAAATGAACAGCTTTTTTGATTCGGGCCTGTATGCATAAACAGTCTCAGAAATGCTCTTAAGAATAGCCTTAAGCTTTGACTTAAGTGTCAAAATTCTTAGTAAAAGCAGGACTTTTCTAAAAGTAGGATACTTTTATAAAGAAGCTAAAAGCAACTTTCAGTAAAGTCTAAGACTGACTCTTAAGTGTTGACTGAGGTGACACTTAAGTGTTGTGAACTAAGGTCTACAACAATGATGTCAACCCAAAATGGCTGCCTCTGAAACAGCCAAAGGAGAGTCTGATCACGTGAAGACACAGCAGCACAACACCAATCATTTAATGCAACTAAAATAAAATTACTTCATTAAGACGCTATTTAAATGTATTTTTTTAAATGCTTTGCATTGTGCAAAATTATTAAATGAAATAAAAAAAAAAACTGATGTTTTGAAATAGTTTTCTATTGGTATGTCTCCTCATTTACGGTTGGAGCAATGATTTGAAAATGAGTTTCATCAACGGCTCAAACAACTCCAGGAAAGCCCACAATTCTCATAAAAGTGACTAGTTTTTGCAGCATGGTTTGACGGTCGGTTGGACAGTCAGTGAGCAGCCATATAGCAGTGGCAAAAATAAATAAATAAATGAAATTATTCATAAAAATTAATGATTTTTGTAAACATATTGCATAGCTGCTTAGAGTAAGTTGTTTTAATTATGATAATAATGCAATAAACATGCCAAATTGTGCAGTCATAATTTTTGGACTTGCTGTCAGACAAAGAAATTATGAACAATGGTGCATCGAAACTCTGATTTCTGCCACGTGTAAACTTGCTACATGCTCAACAGCACAAAAACAGTCTGTTCCAGAGGCCTTAGAAGACTTCTGCAGCCATATAGAGACAGAAATTGATAATGCAGTGGCTTTTCATTTAGTTCCACAATGTTGTTATTAGGGCTGGGTATTGATTCAGATGTTCAAGATCGATTTGATTTCGATTCGATTTTCTATTTCGATTCGATTTTCTATTAGAGTTGTAATCGGGCCTAACTTTCGGCCTGAGCCCGACAAGTACATTTTGATTGACAGCTTTTTAAAAGCCGGAACCCATTTACAACCCGACATTATTCAAATGTACCAAGCAAGCAGCTATATATTTGCTTTTTATTTATTAAATACGGAAAACTGATTGATAAAACATTTGTCAAAATTAAGATACAATTTATACAAAACGAAAATCTTTTAAAAAGAGTTTTCTATAAAACAAAACTTAATGAAGTCGTCAAAATCATGTTTTACCAAAAACAGCACTGTTGCTCCCCATGCAGTCTCCTTTGCCGCCTCCATCTCTATGTGCAGACTGAGCTCGTGCGTCATCTTCATGCCAGTTATTCGGCCAATAAAGTGTAGGACTATGTTTTTCAAAAATGTGCCTAGTACTAGGACCCGACCGACTGCGACCCGAATATCATTAAAAATATTTTTGAATGACTCGTAACTGCGGGCGACTGCAGACACTCGCTCATTTTGGATCAACCTGCGCATCACTGATCCGGACGCAGACACGGCCAGTGCGGACGTGGACTTCTTCCATTTATACTTCCGAAAGCACACGCTGATGGTCAGCACTGAAACATACATGTGAACAAACAATTGCCCAGAATTATTGCACATCGCTGTCTTTATATTCTTTATTGACGGATTGGCAATGGGCTTCTTCACACTGCCTGAACATGTGCAATTGTGCTTTTGAAGCCTACTGACCAAACGCACCTGTCCGCGCGGTCGTCTGCTCAGAGCCTCGGCACACACTCCCCGATGAAGATTTTTACGTCACGCCTACCTAGCGGTCCATAGCGGACTCGCGGACGCAGAAAAAGGCTTTAAGAGGCAGTCTGTAAGACGCGCACGGGAGCATGACTTGACGCGCGACATTGCAGAAAATGTTTGTTCACAAATGTAGCCTATATTTATCCAAATATGGAAAGCACTTTCAAATTTAATAATATGAGGTTCTCTCCAGAGATGTTTTGCCACGTTTCTTCAATTAAGGATGATTGCTGCGTAGTATATGGTGTTTCGATTTGCTTGAACTTCTTCAAGTGAGTTGCATAAGTTTTGTGTTTGTGTGTCTGTGGGTTCAGCATACGGTGGGCCGCATTTGAATTCGGGACGGGCCGCGGGTTGAGAAAACATAGATTCATGGCCTTTGAGAATCGATTTTGAATCGACCACATTTTAAAAAACGATTAATCGAAAAACTATGCATTCAACGGAGCCTAGGCAGTAAAATCTAAATACTGGTGATCATAGGATTAGTAATTATAGGACGTTCTGACCTCCCAAAATGTGGAAGTTAAACTTAACCACAAGGCACATCTGGGTATTTTTATATGGACCACAGACATATGACCAATATCTCATATCTATTTGAGACATGACTTCGGGTTAGATCACAAGACCTAAGGGGCTAAAAGAGGTGTAGACACCCTCCCTTCTCAGTTCAGTTCAGTCTAGTCTATACTAGCTGACCATCTCATCTTTTCTTTTTCTTGTATTCCGGGCTCACTTACTTTGACTCTTACAGGTTTATTTAACTCAGATACTTTGACTTTTGGATACTTTGGATTTTATATTTTAACTTTTGACTTTTGAGATACTAGGTATTCTTATATACCACTGAAGGAGACGATTGAGTGGATGCCGCTGATCATATCCTTTCTTCAATATATATATATATATTATCTCATTAATATTGTGTAATTTAGTGTTGTCAAAAGACCTGGTACTTCGGTATCAAGTCGGTACTAAAAAAATGAAAATGTCACGGTACTAGGTTTCTGTAAGTACCGGTGGTACCGAGTACCAGCTCAACCCGGTTCTTGACGCATACAGCGCAATGATTTCCGCGAAGCAGTAAACGCGGACGGAATTTCAAAATCCAGTCATGAGAATGAAATTTACATTTTAATATGGACAGTCACAGAATTTGTCAAAGTGAGCATAAATTAATCAAATCAAATCTCCATACAGACCAGTATCTGTAAATGTTAAGCTGCAAAAGTTGGTTGAAATCTGAATCATGCATGTTCTGCTCGTCTCTGTGTGAATGAATGAAAGGCAGAGAGATGTGTGGGTTTGTTTACTACATAGACTGAAGCGTGTGACGCTTGCAGTAATTTCAGCATCTGCCATCTCAATGAGGACATTAATAAATAAACAACATCACCAGAACTGTTCTGCGTCACTTCCTAAGCATTTTACCATTGCATTTGAGTAAAACCAGTGTCAATTTAAAGGTTTATTCACGGCAACCCCTCAAAACAGCCTCTACATTGCGTGTAAATCACTCGCATGTGTGAATAAATTTTACTCTGGGCGACTAAATTATGTCTATTGTTAGCCATTGGCGAATCAATTCTTAGATTTTACTCGCCAGTGTGTGTTCGAGGCTATTATAAGATTGCATGGCGCAGATATATTTTCACTCGCTGAACACTGACTGAGCGCTTCAGAGTTCTCTCTCCATCAAGCGATCTGTACTTTTCAATTCATCTCAATGGACGCACAGTACACCTGTATTTGTCTCTTTACTGTCTATGATATTTGCCAAACTGTAAACTCTTTGTGAAGGCGCACGACTCGCCGTTGCTTTGCTGATAGCTCCGTTTCTCACACATGCAAAGAAAGAGAGAGCGAGAGTCTTACCACGCTGAATCGACATGCTACATGTAAACTATATTCTTTGTTGTCTTCTCCTGAGTTCATTTAGAATTATTCATATTTTTCGAACAAGCAGTAGATATGCCGGTTTCTCCGGTAGTGGGCGGAGCTAATTCGCAAATGGCAATTTCATTGGCTGGCGCTCATCTATAACCATCCCTGTTTTGATTTCAGCAAATCAGTTTGACCGAACGCAGACAACATGATTAATATTCATGAACCAGCAGCTCATCAATCATCAAAGACCAAAAATATCTTAAGCATCACCACCAGTCTTAGGTTCAGTTAAAATGACAAATATGCATTCATTAAAAGCTAATTTTTACATAAAGGCATTGTTCTATAAATATTACTATTATTTAGTAAAATGTATGTGATACTGCTACTACTGTTAATTAAAAATTAAATCACACAATATTTCTTCCATGTTTTAATTTTAATAGCAAATCCCCTTTATTTAACAAAAATTAAAATGTTTAAAATTCATAAATTAAAAGACAAATTAAATTTGGGTGAAACTTGTTTACTGTTTTTCATAATTATATTATATTACTATATTTAGTTATATTTCTATATTTACACAATTGTAAATAAGTATAAAGAATGGCATTGGTTTTACAACACTAGTGTAATTATTAATGAAGTGTTGATCAGTATTTAATAGGGCTGTGAATCTTTGGCAAGGCAGCGATTCGATAACGATTCATAGGTTTTCGATTCGATTCAAGAACGATTTTTGCAAAATTAGAACGATTCAAATTGATTCGATTCACAAGTAAATTCGATTCGAGTATAACGATTTGATTCTGCATTCTTTAAGTGCATTCACGGGATTATTTAAATGCTTCTATTAAATTCTTTAAATGCTTAGACAGAGGGCAAATTACAGAAGCATTTATGGTTAGAGAACCATAGGTTAAAAAAAAAAACTTTTGTCCATTGTTAAATGCTAGTTTAATGATGCGACATGGCATACGTAAAAATGTATGTAAGCCAAGTTTTTTAAAAAAAAGAGCTTAAAGAGTATTATGTATAAGCTAACATTTTGTCACACAAGGGGCGTAGCCATAATTTCAGAAGTGACAGAAATGTCAAATACAATCATTTTTATGTATGTAGCCTATATAATAATAATAATAATTATTATTATTATTTACAAGGAATTATCTTCTTTTTTAATTACTTTTAATTAGCTGTAATAAATCAAATACACTGCTGGACAATAATCAATCATTTGTAATCGATATTTTTTTCCTAAAGGCAATTTTATGATTATTTTATATACTAGGCTACATTTAATTAGCAATTATTTAAATTTTCTGCACAGAATAAGGTAGAAAATATTTTATAATCTGTTGATAATCTGCAAATGATAATTTGAATTCTCACATTTTATATTCTTTGAATAAATTTGCATACTAAAATTTGGATTGACTGACTTGGATTTAATTTTTTTGCATCAAACAAAAACAAGAGAGGACCAACAATATATTAAAGGGATACTCCAACCCAAAATTAACATTTTGTCATTCGGTTTACTGCTAACTAGTAAAACACTCTGATAATATGACGAGATGTACCTCAAAATAAATGTTAGATGGAAACATTGTGCATTATTATCAGGTTTGTAACTTAATTTACTATAAAACTAATATAAACACTCATTCAATAACTTCTGCAGTACAAACAAACCAATATCCTGGAGTAATTAATTTACTCAAACAGTACAATGACTGAACTGCTGTGAAGAGAGAAATGAAGATGAACACCGAGCCGAGCCAGATAACGAACAAAACGGCTCAGTGTTCATCTTCATTTCTCTCTTCACAGCAGTTCAGTCAGTGTACTGTTTGAGTACATGAATTACTCCGGGATATTGGTTTGTTTGAATTCAGAGGGAGTGTCAGCCACATTAAAAAAAGTTAACAGCTTAAGTAATTTGTGGATTAATGCGTATTGGAGATGCGAACTGTTTAAAACGATTCAGTTCGATTTGGTGAACTGAATGATTCGTTCGCGAACCGGCTATATAGACTTTTTTGTTTTGAACTCTCTCACACAACAGTCACGGAGGAGAAGACAATGATGAATAAAGTCGTCGTTTTTGCTATTTTTGGACCAAAATGTATTTTCGATGCTTCAAAAAATTCTAACCGACCTTCTGATGTCACATGGACTACTTTGATGATGTTTTTCTTACCTTTCTGGACATGGACAGTAGACCGTACACACAGCTTCAATGGAGGGACTGAGAGCTCTCGGACTAAATCTAAAATATCTTAAACTGTGTTCCAAAGATAAAGCGAGGTTTTACGGGTTTGAAACAACATGAGGGTGAGTTATTAATTACATAATTTTGCTATCTGGGTGAACTAACCCTTTAAATAGGCGAAATGCCGTGAACAGTTAAAACTAACCTCAGAAGACTCCACGTCTAAAGCTTCGGCAGCTCTTTGTGCTCTCATCAGGCGAAGACTTAAATAACAGCGCTTTGCACAAAGGTACGTTACCTGGCATTACGGACAGACTTTGATATAAAACCTGCTCTCTTTCCAAAAAGCTCTCGGGTTAAGGAGTTCCAGGCGCCAAAAATCTGACTTGTGTGCCGGGGCATAAAACCGAGTCCTGAGAAGTTCCGCTAATAAACCCCGCCCCCTGCATGTAAACGAATGGAACCTCTCTTTCAAAAAAAGAAAGGGCGGCTGGCCCATAGACATATAAATACCTGCCTCATTGGCCGCTTTGAGCCGTTGCCGCTATACGTCAACGCGTCCGCCATGTTGGTGAGGGCAAGACTGCCTTGCCTTAAAACAAATCAAAGTAAACGGGGGAGCTGCGGATTTTACTGAATAAAAACACGATAACGTTCACATTTATCAACCGATTTCAGAGGTTTGTGATCTACGTGCAGTTAAAAAAAAACTTTGCCTCCAGTTATTTAGTTAGGTTTGGAAAGTTATTAATTGAAAGCTCACATTTGTCTCACTTGTTGATTTCGTTGATTTTTTTCGGTTTACAAATCTGTTAATTTAGTATAACTGTGACATATTAATGTAATGTAATTTGAATGTACATTAGTTGTTTTATTGCTTTCTCTGTGTTCAGTCCCAACATTTTTCTTTCTTTTTTTCTCTCTCTCTCTTTCTTGTGTCTCAGGTCAGAACACAGCTCATTCCCTTTGAAATACTGGGATAAAATCTAAATAATACATCTTTAAACACTAATAATTTACTATCATTGAGAAAATTAATAAAACAAGTAAATACAAATCAAAAAGTGACACACTTGTAGTCTGCTTTTCATTTTGATAGCACTATAGCCTACAGATGAACTCCACAACAAATAATAACATGTAATTGATGAGGCTATGGATCCAGTGAAAATGAAAATATCACTGATACAGTGCACAGTAGAAATATAGCACAAGTGATATTTTATATTAAAAAGTATATGTAGTACAACTTAAAGTGAATTATATGAAAAGCGAGTACAACGGTACAATAACATACCAGTATGTGATATAATAGATTTATAATAGCATAAAATGATTTGTAAAATATGAATAATAACATAATAAATAACTGAACAACAATAGGTTCAGTCAGAACATAGATTTCATTTTTAAACAGCATTTATATACATATGTATGTGTCACGAAATGTATTCTGAATAATTCAGATTGCTTTCATTGATTTATTTCAAAACGTTTAGTGTGATGTTGTCCATTGTTGATAGTTTTCATACTTAAGCTGTGAAAGGAACATTTTTAAGGGCTCAACACAACAGCTTTTATGATGCAGAAGCCACTTTAGTTTTTGATTCTGAATATATTATTCAGGTGTTTTGTTATTTATTTCAGAAATCCTTGTGATATATAATATTCAGTTTGTGCTGGTCTGACTTAAAAAACACTCAAAATAGTTTTTAAACACTCAAAATAGCGTTTAAAAATTACCTTCTGTTTTACTTTGTGTTTGTATAGACCATAACGCATAAAAGTGCATTAACAGGAACATTAAAGAATGTTCTTTAAAAAAGTAACTAAACAGTAAAACAGTAATGCATTACTTTTTTGGTGTAAGTAATCAACAAAGTAATTGAGTTACTTTTTGAATTAAGTAACTACTGTAACTAGTTACTGATATGAATGTTTGAGTGTGAGTATGTGAGGTTTACCTTGCACAACAAAATCTCAAAGTATAGTTATGTTTATCACAGACCAGAATATGAGATGGTCCCCTCAAAAAACTTTATATTAATCAAAATTAATAATCATTATAACAACATCACACTGAGTTTATCATGATATTGCAGCTGGACTCACTATGAGTTCCTATGTTTTTCATTTATAGGCTATTAACATCATGTAGTTTTTGTGTAAAGACACACGCAGTACATTATCAGCATTAAAAAGCCTGTGCAAAGCTTTTTAATTGCAGTATATAGTATTAGAATATGAGCTGGGTCATTCTGTCGATTCATTCAGGGCTGCTCTGGGTTTAGTACAAACACAACACTAGTCTAGGGAGGTATAGTCTTGTCTCTTGGAAATGTAGAGAACAGGTTTCCTCAGCTTTCCTTAAGGTTGTCCTTGTCCTGTTTGCAAATGGCTAAAAGGGAAGAAAAAAAGAATACATAGAATCAGTTCACAGTTTTGTGAAAAGCAATGAAATCCTTATAATCAAGTGATGATAAACTTAATCGATAACACTTTTGAATAACGGTCCATTAGTTAATTTTATTTAACTACTTTAGTTAACATGATCTAAGCAAGAACAATCCTTCTACAGCATTTATTAATCTTAGTTGATGTTCATTTCAACATTGTCACGGAAAAGAAGACTGGATGCAAGTGCAAGTTAATATCTCTTTAATGAGCGTATATCACAGTAGAGTCAGATATGCAGGAGATGACAAGACAAACTAGCAGCAGGAGAGATGGCAACACAGGGACCTTGATGGGCGTTGGTGCTTGTGATGAGAGGAGTCCGTGAAGTGCCCGTGGCTGAAGTGATGAACGATGTAATCCAGAACGAATATCCAAGGAACAAACAGGCAACAGGAAACTGAGACGAGAGATCCAGAGCAGGAACAACTACACGGGGGACAACACAACACCAGGACTCCAAACAACGATCTGACAAACATCAGATGAAAGACAAGGCGTTAATATAGGCCAGATGGAATAAGCCGCAGCTGCAGCTGATCAGTAATCAGCGACGACGCCCACACAGAACAATCAGGTGATATATCCCGCAACCTACACACAGACAACAAGACTACATTATGTATCAATGAACCGTGACAGTACCCCTCCTCCTAGGAACGCCTCTCGGCGTTCCCACCACCCCTTACCTGTCGATTGTAATCATCGATAAGGGAGTGATCCAGAATGTCCCGGGCAGGTACCCAACTTCTCTCCTCTGGACCGTAACCTTCCCAGTCCACCAAGTACTGGAATCCACGTCCCCTCCGCCTCGAGTCCAGAATACTGTTAACCGAATAGGTGGGTTCCCCGTCTACGAGTCGCGGCGGTGGAGGAACCGGGACAGGCGGATTAAGCGGTGAGTGAAAAACTGGTTTAATTTTGGAAACATGAAAGGCGGGATGAATCCTCCTGTACGCTGGAGGCAATTTGAGGCGGACTGCCACCGGACTAATGATTTTGGTGACAGTAAACGGGCCAATGAATTTGGGAGCAAGTTTATTAGCAACTGAGCGGAGCGGAATATTCTTAGTAGAAAGCCACACTTTTTGACCGACGACGTATACGGGTGGCTTTGACCGGTGGCGATCGGTCTTAGCCTTGATGCACGCCCTCACCTGCAAGAGAGTCTCACGGGCTCTGTTCCAGGTGTGGCGGCACCTCTGGACAAAGGCGTGGGCAGAGGGGACCGCGACTTCGGATTCCAGACTGGGAAAAACAGGTGGCTGGTAACCTAAGCTAGATTCAAACGGGGAGAGGCCCGTAGAAGACACTGGTAACGAATTATGTGCGTACTCAATCATAGAGAGTTGTTGGCTCCAGGAGGAAGGATTCTTGGACGCCAAACATCGCAACATGCGTTCTAAATCCTGGTTGGCTCTCTCGGTCTGACCATTGGTTTGGGGATGGAACCCAGAGGAAAGACTAACCGTTGCCCCCAGCAACTTACAAAACTCCTGCCAGAATTTGGACACAAACTGGGGCCCCCTGTCAGAAACCACATCCACCGGGAGGCCATGTATCCGGAAGATGTGGTCAATGACAGCGACCGCTGTCTCCTTGGCAGAAGGTAATTTGGCCAAGGGTATGAAATGGGTCGCCTTCGAGAACCGGTCCACAACGGTCAAAACAACCGTATACCCTTGGGAGGGTGGGAGGGCGGTGACAAAATCTAGCGCGATGTGGGACCAGGGTCTTGAAGGGACAGACAGCGGTTGGAGTAACCCATCTGGAGGACGGTTGGAAGTCTTACCAGTGGCGCAAACCGAGCAAGCCAAAACAAAATCGCGGATGTCGCGAGCCATACCTGGCCACCAGAACCGTTGCTTGACCAAAGATCTGGTTCGATTAACCCCTGGATGACAAGCTATGTTAGAGCAATGACCCCACTTAATGACGCAGGACTTTAACTCATCCGGCACAAATAAACGGTTCGGTGGGCACGCGGGCGGAGGCGTTACCCCTTCTAAGGCCGCTAGGACCTTCGACTCGACCTCCCATGTTAGAGTAGAGACCACTAATGTCTCAGGAAAAATACACTCGGGAGTGGATGGGCGTTCGGACGGACCAAAAGTGCATCGGGCTTGATGATTTTGGAGCCCGGGGCGGTACGATAGAGTAAAATCAAAACGACCGAAAAAAAGTGCCCACTGAGCCTGCCTGGAATTGAGCCTTTTAGCTGATCGTATATACTCTAAGTTCTTGTGATCAGTCCAAACGATAAAGGGCACCCCCGAACCCTCTAACCAGTGACGCCACTCCTCTAACGCTAATTTGACCACCAACAACTCTGTTACCAATATCATAATTACTTTCCGCGGGAGACAAACGGTGAGAGTAAAACGCGCAAGGGTGCATCTTGTTATCTGAGGGAGACCGCTGGGAAAGAACTGCTCCTACCCCCACCTCTGACGCATCGACCTCCACCACGAACTGAAGTGAGGAATCAGGGGCAATCAGAATGGGAGCCGAAACAAAGTGACTCTTCAGTTTAGCAAATGCAGCTTCGGCTGCATCTGACCACCTGAAGGCCGTTCTGGGGGAGGTCAAGGCAGTCAGAGGTGCGGCTAGTTGGCTGAAGTTGCGAATAAAACGCCGGTAGAAATTGGCAAACCCCAGAAACCGCTGTAGGACCTTACGGGAATCTGGACTTGGCCAATCCACCACAACCTTAACCTTGTCAGGATCCATGCGAATTCCCTCAGACGAGACGATGTACCCTAGGAAGGAAACAGATTGTGCATGAAATTCGCATTTCTCCGCCTTGACAAAAAGACCATTCTCTAACAGCCGCTGAAGCACATTGTCTGACATGTTGAACATGTTTCTGGAGAGACAAAGAAAATTAGGGGTGCTCCGATCGCGATCGGCCGATCGTTATTCGCATCTCGTCAGTAAAGCCGGTTCTCTAATCAGCCGTTAATTCCATCAGGTGCGTGATTGCACATAGAGCAGCTGTTACTACACAGAGCCGTTGTTAATAGAGAAGATGCGCAAATCCACTTTATTTTCAGCGTTTTTTGGCGCATCTTTCAAGTCAACTTTTATGTGATGAAAGTCTAGTCGAAGTCGACTAGTCACTGATCACGTCCTTAATGAACAAATAAGCTTGGAGCTGAAAAAAAAACAAAACAGATTTTACACATCTATGGCCAGACATGGGGACTTGTGACTTGGTGACTTTGACTCGAGTCGCTATTTTTAGGACTTGAGACTTGACTCGGACTTGGAAGTTAAAGACTCGGGACATGACTTGACTTGAGACACGATGACTTGAATGACTTGAGTGTTAATCAAATCATGTTTTCAGTTTGAATATAAAATATATAAATTATTTTTTTAAATAAAGTTGATTACTCAGCTGGAGCGCAGGCTGAGAATAGCGTCGTGACTGGATCAGGACACTATCATCAGTCATGCCCTCTCTACCTTACACACACCACGCCCACTTAAATCAGATATCACATCACATCAACATGTCAGCCTGAGAGGTACCGAGGGTCATCGCTTTTGTCTTCAATAGTTCGCGACTAAAAACGCGTGGAAAACGCTAGTCGCGCCGCTTTCTCCTTCTTTCCAAAGCGCTCGGGCAGAAGTGCTCCTGGGGCGTCTGTCTTTGATAAGCATCCACGACACGCTCTCTCTCAATGAAGACGTAGAAATTTCAGCAAAGGATAAATGGATTTGCAGCACTAAAAATCGCTCGCAGTAGCTCTGCTACTAAATTCATTTCAAAATGGCAATCCATATACAGCTATGAACAGCTGTTCCTCCATCTTAGCTGAGCTTTCAACGTTGATACGGGAAAGGGTGAAGCTGATTGGTTAGTTATTGTCACATGACCTGCGGTGCGCTTGGGGCATTCTGAAAAGTTTAGATGTTTTTTACTCGATGCGGTGCGCGTCGTGAGCGCGTTGCTTCCATTATGAGCGCGTATAAATTTTTGTTACCTTGTCTTTCTCATAGAGCAAAACAATTAATCAGAAAAACAAATGTAGCTGCCGCGATTACCCAATCATGAGAAGTGCATATTACATATATATATATATACATACAGTACAGACCAAAAGTTTGGACACACCTTCTCATTCAAAGAGTTTTCTTTTATTTCATGACTATGAAAATTGTAGAGTCACACTGAAGGCATCGAGGGCTATTTGAGCAAGAAGGAGAGTGATGGGGTGCTGCGCCAGATGACCTGGCCTCCACAGTCACCGGATCTGAACCCAATCCAGATGGTTTAGGGGTGAGCTGGACCGCAGACAGAAGGCAAAAGGGCCAACAAGTGCTAAGCATCTCTCGGGGAACTCCTTCAAGACTGTTGGAAGACCATTTCAGGTGACTACCTCTTGAAGCTCATCAAGAGAATGCCAAGAGTGTGCAAAGCAGTAATCAAAGCAAAAAGTGGCTACTTTGAAGGACCAAGAATATTACATATTTTCAGTTGTTTCACACTTTTTTATGTTATGTATATAATTCCATATATAATTCCATATGTGTTAATTCATAGTTTTGATGCCTTCAGTGTGAATCTACAATTTTCATAGTCATGAAAATAAAGAAAACTCTTTGAATGAGAAGGTGTGTCCAAACTTTTGGTCTGTACTGTACATAACAAAAAAAGTATGAAACAACTGAAAATACGTCATATTTATATTCTATACTCTGAGAGAGAGAGAGAGAGAGAGAGAGAGTGTGTGTGTGAGAGAGAGAGAGAGAGAAGAAATGTAACAGTTTAATGTTGTATGTAAACTGTGTTTGAGAGAGAGAGAGAGAGAGAGAGAGAGAGAGAGAGAGAGAGAGAGAGAGGTGTTCAGAGAGGAGTCTGTTGGATGTTTAGTTTTATGAAATCAATGTTGAAAATGTAAAACATTTTCATTTTTTCAGCAGAAGTGAAAAATAAATAATTTTAGGAAGTTAAAATTTTGTTTGATTCCATGATGTATTTTACTGAACATGAGAATTTACAATGCAAATCCAAATTATTTTAATTTACTGACAGTTACTTATATTTTGTCTTTTAACTTTATTAAGATCAGATTCTGCAGGTAAAATAACAATATTAAGGTGACTTGACTTGGACTTGACTTGACATAGCTTGTGACTTGACTTGACTTGACTTGCCCAAGAAAAAAATACTTGGGACTTACTTGAGACTTGAAGGTTAAGACTTGAGACTTACTTGAGACTTGCACATGTGTGACTTGGTCCCATCTTTATCTATGGCACATGACACGTCTATTGCTCCTATAACAGCTCATTTGTATCAGTTCTTTTGCCTTTGTGTTGATTTCTCACAGATTTCTGCTCCTTCTAAATCAGATATAGATAACGCAGCACAGTAAAGATTACATTTGTATGAATGCATTAGTGAGAGCGATTGTGTGTGTGAATTATTTCTACATGGCTAGGGTGACCATATGAGCCATTTTCCCAGGACGCATCCTTGCCAGGATTTCTATATTGCCTGAAACACCCAAAGTAGTTTGACCAATAACATGCAGGTATGGTACATAATCAACCAATCGTCCAGCATCGTGGCGTGCGAGAAGGTGAGATCTACAAAGAACGATCAAAGGAATGCAAATACACTTACATGTTAGGTGTTTGTTTGTTCATTCAACTTGAAGCGTCGCTGTGCACCGATCATTGTATGACACCAAAGTACCAAGAGAGTGATTTTAATCAATGAGGAGCCGTCTGCTCTGCTCTCTATAGCTCTTATGAATGTCATACAATGATCGATCTGCACTGCACAAACAGCCAAAATCTGGATATTTTAGACAATATAACAATCCTAGCAAGGACACGTCCTGGGAAAATGGGTTATATGGTCACCCTATACATGGCAGTGTCTCTGTATTAGTAGTGACGCTGTGGGCTTTAGTTATTAAGAAATATATGATTTAAATTTTCAGTTTCTAAGCTATTTTATTGAGAAAAAACAGAACAGAGATGACAGTACATTTCCTCACTGAATGATTCTGTGCATGCGTGATGTTCGAGCTACTGTCTGTAGTCTATGTGTGTGTGTGTTACAGTGCAGCAGCGCATTAGATTAGAACAGTGATTAATTTACCTGTACAATAAGCTCTTTAAAATGTGCATTCTCCCGTTCAATTTCAAGCATCCAGTATTATATTCATACATGTCTTGTGGAGCTTTCAGAGCATACATTTATTTGACATTTTAACTGTTTGGAAAAGGAGCATAAATGTGGAAGTCCTTCAAAGGTTTATTATCCTGTTGTGCCATCTATAGGACCAGCGACTAATCAACATCAAGCTTAAAGCGTCATGGCAGAGCATTGATATCGAGTAGTCGATTAGTCTGTGTATCCCCTACTACTGACTGTGAATGTTCTTTGTTATGCTTAAGTAGAGAAGATGAATTACGGAAACTCTTCCCACATACAGTGCAGTGATACGGTTTCTCTCCAGTGTGGATCCTTTCATGTGTTTTCAGGGATCCTAACCGACTGAATCTCTTGTCACAGTGTGAACACTTGTAAGGTTTCTCTCCAGTGTGGATCCTCTCATGTGTTTCCAGGTCTCCTAAATGACTGAATCTCTTGTCACAGTGTGAACACTTGTAAGGTTTCTCTCCAGTGTGGATCCTCTCATGTATTTTCAGGGATCCTAACTGACTGCATCTCTTGTCACAGTGTGAACACTTGTAAGGTTTCTCTCCAGTGTGGATCCTCTCATGTGTTTCCAGGTCTCCTAACCGACTGAATCTCTTGTCGCAGTGTGAACACTTGTAAGGGAAACAGGTCAATTTAGCTCAAAGGGAATCATTTAAGATTTTAAAGGGAATTTGAACAGAATCACTGTTTCACGGCTGCTCACGGAGACGCGCCTGCGGTTCAGTGAACGAGCCGTTTAACATCAAATCTGCGCTGGATACTAATATCCAAACTATAGTGAAAACACTATCAATTAGCACAGTAACAAGATCGACAGTTTAAGACATTAACTTGTAAGCACAAAACACAAGATACTTCTCTTTTCAATATGAATAAGGCTTTATTAGATAAATCTAAGACATACAAACTAATCTAACACATAAACGCACGCACACACACATTCACACAAGTTGCAGGAAGGTCGAAAGTTAGGGAAAGATGAGTTTAAGAGAATGGAAATATGGAAACCCAAGTTAACAGCAATACGTTAAATTGCATAAACATGAACAACCATCAATCACGTAATTAGCGCTCGCATTGAGTTCCTCAATGAGGTTAAAATTATATTAGATACACCAGTAAAGGTCACAGTCTGGAGGTAAAGTTACTTGCATCTCCTGTGAAGAAGGAGCCTCGGTGAAAGGGCTATCCCGAGGTCGTTGATTGGCTGGAAGTTCAGTCTCTGAAGTGACGTCTTGGGAAGCCCGTGGTTGTTGGGCGTTGGCTGAAAGTGCAGAGTCGTGTTCGCTGGTTGAAGTTGAATGGACGTTACAAAACTTAACTCAGAACACGAAACTCTCAAACGGAAAAGAAAAGAAATAAAGTTTGACGAGACTAGGTTGTGTTCCTTCTCATAGCAGCAGCAGGCAGGCACGCTGGAACCGCGCTCAAAGAACAATGATGACTACCGCATGGCTAGATGCTACAAGCTAAAGCTAGGTAGCAAAGCTACAAGCTAAAAGTTAAGAGCAGGCATGACTGATAGCACGAGCAATGCTAGAACTAAAAGCCGACATGGCTAATAGCAGCAGCTAGACTAGAACTAAAAGCAGAATTTCATGGGGTCCAAAGTATTTAAAACTTCCTTGTTGGCCACCCCTCAAATGTTGCCTTGACCAATCAGATATGTTCTTGGGGTGGGTATCATAAATCATTTGTTTATCTTACCAAGCATGTGGTTCTTGCCTCACAGGGTCTAATTTTGGATATGATTCCTATAACATGATTATGATATATTTTACAAATAAATGATTGTCAGGACAATATCAAGCAAGAAAATGCGATTATTTGAATACTAGACATGACTAGGTATCCTATAGTTATCAAAAGACATACACAATAAGTGATTATATATGATAGTCAAATGTGTGGGTTACACGTAAATGAATATGGAGTTAAGCAATGGAATGATTCATTCATAAGTCTTTTTTGAGTTCATTCTGGTCCATATATAATGTATAAAAGGGTTTCTTTGCCATTCTCTGGCAAAGGACTTTTCTGTGAAGACAAAGGTTTAAAGCCCTTCCCCCTTAGGAATTTCAGTCTGGTTTCACTGGCTGGGGGGGGGAAGTCAATGCAAGTATTTAACTTGATCTCCTGGGTTTACATGTGATGTCCAGCGTTGCATTTCAATCACGAACAATAAATTTGACAATCTCTTCTTCGAATTAAAATTGTCAATAATTGTTCTATTGGTGTTAATGTTGAAAGCTGTTGTGTGAACAAGTTGGTTGGTTATCTTGCTTGGTTCCTGTGGCACTAGAACTGATTTATGACTTCCTGAGGAATTCAGCTTATGTTTCAATGCACACAGCTCTGATAGACTCTTTGATTTGTCTGATTTGACTCATTTCTGCTACACACTTGTAAGGTTTCTCTCCAGTGTGGATCCTCTCATGTGTTTCCAGGGATCCTAACTGACTGAATCTCTTGTCACAATGTGAACACTTGTAAGGTTTCTCTCCAGTGTGGATCCTCTCATGTGTTTCCAGGTCTCCTAACCGACTGAATCTCTTGTCGCAGTGTGAACACTTGTAAGGTTTCTCTCCAGTGTGGATCCTCTCATGTGTTTTCAGGGATCCTAACTGACTGAATCTCTTGTCACAGTGTGAACACTTGTAAGGTTTCTCTCCAGTGTGGATCCTCTCATGTGTTTCCAGGTCTCCTAAATGACTGAATCTCTTGTCACAGTGTGAACACTTGTAAGGTTTCTCTCCAGTGTGGATCCTCTCATGTATTTTCAGGGATCCTAACTGACTGCATCTCTTGTCACAGTGTGAACACTTGTAAGGTTTCTCTCCAGTGTGGATCCTCTCGTGTAATTTCAGAGATGCTGTCTGACTGAATCTCTTGTCACAGTGTGAACACTTGTAAGGTTTCTCTCCAGTGTGGATCCTCTCATGTATTTTCAGGGATCCTGATCGACTAAATCTCTTGTCACAGTGTGAACACTTGTAAGGTTTCTCTCCAGTGTGGATCCTCTCATGTGTTTTCAGGTCTCCTAACCGACTGAATCTCTTGTCACAGTGTGAACACTTGTAAGGTTTCTCTCCAGTGTGGATCCTCTCATGTCTTTTCAGATGTCCTAACTGACTGAATCTCTTGTCACAGTGTGAACACTTGTAAGGTTTCTCTCCAGTGTGGATCCTCTGGTGCAGTCTCAAATGTTCAGATGTAATAAAAATCTTCTCACACTCAAAACACATATATTCTCTCACACCACTGTGTATCTTCTGATGGAATTTTAAAACCTTCAGATGTGAAAAACTCTTTCCACACAAAGAACATGAATGTGGTTTCTCCTTTGAATGAACTTTCAGGTGATCCTTCAGGTATGAAGCCCTCAAAAATGTTTTGCCACACTGATCACATTCATACGGTTTCTCTCCAGTGTGGATGTTCATGTGTATCTTTAGGTATGATGATGCTGTAAAACTCTTCCCGCACTGATCACATCTGTATGGTTTCTCTCCAGTGTGGATCCTCGTGTGCATCTCAAGACTATATTTGTTTGTCAAACTCTTTCCACACTGAGTGCAGGTGAAAGATTTCTTGTCTCTTCTCTTCTTTAAATCTTTCTGTTTGGTTTGAGAGCGACTCAAAGAGTTTTCTCCAGTTTTGACATTTTTATCCTCCTCTTTATTCTGTTCTTCATGCTCCTCGTTTTCTTCAATAAACTCTAAAATAAAAGTTAAAAAAAACTTTAGCAAATCACTTCCAGTTCTTCCAGTTACACTTAATAATAATAATTATTAAACATTTTAAAACATTAGACACAAATCCCGCGTTTCTATAGTAAGAACCCTTAAGGCCCCCAATATACTTCAAACGAAGTTCGTTTTCATTCTTCATTTCGGTGCAAAAAGAAGTTAGAAAAGTTTAAGGGACGGTATACTGTTAACGAACTATCCGACACCCCCCGCACTGCTGGAGGCGGGGTGTAGATTAATGTAAACATGTCACGACGCTCCCGTGTATCCCCTCGTGCTTCAAGCCGGGGTTAATGACACCACGCTGCGGCAGACGGAGACGCTGAAGAGGGACGGTTCGCAGCACGACGCCCGCGGTGACGATCATCATTTCAGGACCACTGCCCACGTATCAAACGAGGACACGAAAAGTTCAGTAGACTTGTTGCTTTAAATGAATGGCTGTTGTCATGGTGTAAAGAACAGAAACTGCTATTTGTTAATAACTGGAATCTTTTCTGGGAGCGTCCCAGGCTGTTTCGCGCTGATGGCTTACACCCCAGCAGAGTTGGAGCAGAGCTGCTTTCTGACAACATCTCCAGGACACTTCGCTCCATGTGACTAGTAAGACAATTCTCAAATAACTGTTATGATGACTTTTGTTCCACCCGCTTAAATGATAAAAGTATTTGGGCTGTACAATCTATTAAGACTGTGTCTGTTCCCCGAATAGTGAGGTCAAAATATAAATTTAATGTAGGATCTAGAAAAAATCTTATCGTGATTAAACCAGAAACATGTAAAGGAAACTAACAAAAACAATCTTTAAAGTTTGGGCTCATAAATATTAGATCACTCAAACCCAAAGCAGTTATTGTAAATGAAATGATCACAGATAATAGTTTTAATGTACTCTGCTTGACTGAAACCTGGCTAAAACCAAATGATTATTTTGGTCTAAATGAGTCTACTCCACCAAACTACTGTTATAAGCATGAGCCCCGTCAGACTGGTCATGGAGGAGGTGTTGCAACAATATATAGTGATATTCTCAATGTTACCCAGAAAACAGGATACAGGTTTAACTCATTCGAAATACTTCTGCTTAATGTTACACTGTCAGACATGCAAAAGAAATCTAATGTATCTCTTGCTCTGGCTACTGTGTATAGACCACCAGGGCTGTATACAGAATTCCTAAAAGAATTAGCAGATTTCCTCTCAGACCTTCTAGTTACAGTTGATAAGGCGCTAATCATGGGAGATTTTAATATTCACGCTGATAATACAAATGATACATTTAGGACTTGCGTTTACTGACCTAATTAACTCTTTTAGAGTTAAGCAAAATGTCACCGGGCCCACTCATCGTTTTAATCAGAGGCGTAGATTACGTGGGGGACACCCCCCGCTTTTAATATCATGGGAATTCGTCCCCCGCACCTTTCCTGCATATGATTTGATATTTAATTCGGACACAGAATACAGCGAGATGGACATCACCGAGCGCAAACAACTCCTGTAGTGTGCGTTTCATTCATACTCGAAGCTGGAGGCTCTCTCGCGCAGAAAGCCATTTCAGGAAGATCCTAATATGGGCAAAAGCGTCCAGCTATCGCTGTATGAAAACAGTTTTTACACAGAAAAAAAGCCAAGAAACTTTTGCAAACACGAAGACATTAAACATACGATTGCAACAAAACAAAAATAATGTGAAATATTTTTACTAACCTATTTAAATTAACTGTTTTTTATTTGGATATATTTCAAAAATGTAATTTATAGAGATTTCAAAGCTGAATTTTTACTATCATTACTCCAGTCACACGATCCTTCAGAAATAATTATGATATTCTGATTTGCTTCTCAAAAAAATAAAAAAAAATAAAAAAAACACATTTTGATAATATTGAAACCAGTGGAGTAGATTTTTTTTTCAGGTTTCTTTGATCAATAGAAAGTTCAGAAGAACAGCATTTAATTTGAAATAGAAATCCTTTGAAAAATTATTGCTTTATCATCACTTTTGATCAATTCAAAGTGAAGTGAAGTGACATACAGCCAAGTATGGTGACCCATACTCAGAATTCGTGCTCTGCATTTAACCCATCAAAAGTGCACACACAGTGAACACACACCCGGAGCAGTGGTCATCATTTATGCTGCGGTGCCCGGGGGGCAGTGGTGTTGCTGGCCTGAGACTCAAACCCACAAAAGAGTCCTTGCTAAATAGAAGTGTTAATTTCTATATTTTTTTCCCAAAAAACTAAAATTATATATTGACTTATTGAGCTTTTGAATGACATAGTGTATTATGTTGCAAAAGCTTTTTATTTCACATAACTGCTGATCTTTGGATCCTTATATTTATCAAATAATACTGAAAAAAAACTGTTTAAAGAAATTATTTTTTAAATGTTTGATAATCAGTAAATCAGTATATTATGATTTCTGAAGGATGTGACTCTGAAGACTGGAGTAAAAATGCTGAAAATACAACATTACTCGCGTCAGATCAAGGCTGCATCTCATTTCTAGTTTTACTTGATCTTAGTGCAGCGTTCGACACCATAGATCATGACATACTCATAGATCGATTACAAAACTATACAGGTATTCAAGGGCAGGCTCTAAGATGGTTTAGATCCTACCGGTCCGATCGCTACCATTTTGTTTACTCAAATGGGGAGTCATCTCATTTATCATCAGTAAAATATGGAGTGCCACAAGGATCCGTACTAGGTCACCTTCTATTTTCAATATATATGTTGCCCCTTGGTTATATTATCAGAAAACACGGAATTAGCTTCCACTGTTATGCTGATGATACTCAGCTATATATCTCAACGAGACCAGATGAAACCTCTAAATTATCTAAGCTAACAGAGTGTGCTAAAATTGTAAAAGATTGGAGGACCAATACTTTTCTCCAATTAAATTCCGATAAGACACAGATATTAATTATTGGACCAAAAAACACTACACAGAATCTTGTAGATTACAATCTGCAACTAGACGAATGTACTGTTACTTCTTCTACAGTCAAAAATCTGGGTGTTATATTAGACAGTAACTTGTCTTTTGAAAATCATATTTCCCATGTTACAAAAACTGCATTCTTCCATCTTAGAAACATTGCCAAGCTACGAAACATGTTGTCTGTTTCTGATGCAGAAAAGCTAGTTCATGCATTCATGACCTCTAGACTGGACTATTGTAATGCACTTCTAGGTGGTTGTCCTGCTTCTTCAATAAACAAGCTACAGGTAGTCCAAAATGCAGTGGCTAGAGTCCTTACAAGGTCAAGAAAATATGATCATATTACCCCAATTTTACAGTCTCTGCACTGGCTACCTATTAAGTTCCGTAACAGTTAAAAATTATCATTACTTAAGGCCCTAAATGGTTTAGCTCCTGCGTACCTAACTAGCCTTATACCACGCTACAATCCATCACGCTCCCCAAGGTCACAAAACGCTGGACTTTTGGTAGTTCCTAGGATAGCAAAGTCCACTAAAAGTAGGTAGAGCTTTCTCATATTTGGCTTCTAAATTCTGGAATAGCCTTCCTGATAATGTTCGGGGTTCAGACACACTCTCTCTGTTTAAATCTAGATTAAAAACGCATCTCTTTCGCCAAGCATTTGAATAATGTATCTTAAACTGTGAGTATAGTTGTATCTGATCAAATGTGCATTCTTATTTTTTAGCTTGGGTTAAACTAATTAATTTTACTTTGTTGGAACAGCAGCTATGCTAATGATGTCTCTATTTTCTTTCTTTGTTTTTATGTTTTATAACTAGGATTTACACAAGTTCCAGTCTGGATCCAGAACACCTGAGAAGAGATGATGCTGACCCTCAGAGGACCTCAGATGATGCTAACCCTGAATCAACAACAGAACTAACAAATATTGCTACAAGTGTGAGTGAATCATATATTAAATTATTAATAATATTAATAATGTTCATCATCTGGCTGATTACGACTTGTATGAATTTTTCTACAAATCCTGTCATGCGTGCACAAACGGACAATCACCACTTATAAGCTATTACTAAATATTGTAGAAACATATTTTTCTGTAAAGTTGCTTTGTAATGATTTGTATTGTAAAAAGCGCTATACAAATAAACTTGAATTGAATTTAAAATACTGTCCCTACATCTTTAGGGTGCTTTCACACTAGCACTTTTGGTGTGCACCCGGGGTCGATTGACGCCAGAATTCGGCTCGTTTGGATGATGTGAACGCTGTCTTCCGTACTCGGATGCGCACCCCCGAACCGTACCGGAGTCTGCTTAAAAACGGTGGTCTGGGGTACACTTCATATGAACTCTGGTACGGTTCGCTGCTCATGTGAACGAAATCGTACCAAATCGTGGAAGTGAACCGCTTTTAATGACAAATTATTTGATGAAAATGTGTGTTTGTGTGTGTGTTTCACTCACTTTCCTGATGAGCGTGACTGACGCGCACTGCAAGCAGAGAGCTGTACATCTCATTAATGTTCGCCTTCAACGTTCTTTAGAGCATTTTGTACCGAAGCTTTATCAACAAAACGAACAGTTCAAAAACATACTACATAAAAGTGCACAGAGTAATGTTATGCATTTGCCGCCTTCTCCTGCGCTGTCGTTACCAAGCAACGGGGTAAACAGCTACTGGATTGATGACGCAAACGAACCACGGTTCGGACTCAAATATTATAATATGAACACAGTCCAGCGGGGGTAGGGGGAAGCAACCGAACTCGGGTTCGGACCAGGCAAGTGAACCAAGTGTGAAAGCACCCTTAAAGTATGTCCGTGAGTGATCGTACAGGTGTGGATATATTTGTGCAGCTCAGGTTTTCGACAATCAGTGTATTCAGGAGATGTTGCTCTACTTGATGACCTCTGCAGAATGAACGAACAGAGGAAAATCTGAAGAGATGAAGAGACAAAGAAGGTGGAGTTTCAGAACACCTCCACAGATTGCGTAACCGCCAAGGACCAATAGAAACTCAAAGGTGTTTGGGAGTCAAAAAAAAACTCCCCTAGAAAGTTTGCTTTGGTGAGCCATTTCGAACTGTCCAAATGAACTCAAAACGAACTTCGTTTTGGCCTGATTTTGTTCGAAATTACATCATCAGTTCGTTCTTTGATTTCGTTTGAAGTATATTGGGGTCTTCACTATTTGCTGCTTCAACTATATTATTAAACAGCTCTATATATCTTTCCTATCACAACGAATCAAAATATGACAAACTGTTTGAAGCTCTATATTCTTAATGTTCATCATCACTGAAGAATCAAGAATAAACACCAACCTGTTTGTTCTTCAGTGTGGTTCATTCTGCAGGGTTCTGGATCTCTCATGTTCTCGCTGTTCTTCAATAAACTCTGTCTCTGCAGATTTCACTTCTTCCTGATGATTTGATGCTCGTCTTCACTTGTAGACTGATGGGACTATTCCAGCATTTATTGATAAACTGCAGTGGGAGGAGCTTCACTGAAGGCGATACTGTTGTGGGAGGAGCTTCACTGAAGGTGTGCTTGTTGTGGAAGTAGCTGAAATTTAAACAGCATTGTGAACTGAGAGGGGATCCATGTTAACTGCATACACTCCTGAGTAATGGTTGCATATTATTAACACACAAGTAATTCTTTAACTGGTCAAATAACTCAGCACACAACAATGTATGCAGCTCAAACTATTTGTAATTTGAGCTACTCGCTAATAATCAGACAGCCTAACTGTCAATAAGTTAATCCAAATTTCACAAAAACCTCATGGACGTAATTATAATGTAAGTCAGACATCAGACAGAGTTGCGGTTTTTGCCTCTACTGAGGAAGGTTCATTCACCTGTTTTGAGACATTTTGCTCAATTTTTTTTAAATGTTCGGTAACGTTAACGTACCGTCTATATATTTGTGGTAAGCTGAATAGCTGCCACGTAAACCTTAGAGTGACTGGCGTCACTCTATTCGAAAACGATCCTGAAGGAACTCCAGCACTGAAGCCACCGGGCAGTAAACTGGATCCACATTACGATTTTCACACCAGGTCGTAAACAGTCTTCACTTGAAAGCATAAGCGTCTCGTAGAAGCTGCTCTAGAATTCAGAATAGTCTCGGTAGTTTCAACAGAAAGACCGGGACATACTAACTCACTCTGCTCAGAGGCCACGCCCACAGTTCCACAGATCTGGCCTCGGGTGCCAAATCAGTCCCTGTGCTTGTGATAATAAATCCTGTCTGAGGGGAAACTCCATGGAGAGCCCGCTAACAGACTGATCAGGTCCGCAAACCACGGCTGCGTGTGCCATTGCGGAGCCACCAGCAGTAGCTGTTCCACTCTGTCCAGCCTTATTAGGATAATACCGCTGGGATCAAATTAATCGGGGAAAAGCATACAGACTGGTCCTGGGCCAACTGTGAGCTAACACAGCAAAGCCCAGGGGCGATGGGGAGAAGCATAGTGGGCAATGCGTAGGCCATAAGAGATTCACCGTTTGGGGTGTAATCTCCATTCTCCTTGTTCCAGAGCCTGTGTGGATAGCATATCCGCTCCGAAGTTCAAACGTCCAGTGACATGAACAGCTCGGATCGACAGAAAATTTGTTCTGAGACCAAAGAAGAACATGTCTCGCCAGCCTGCACAGGGGGCGAGAGTGTAATCCTTCCTGATGATATAGGTATGACACAACCGCTGTGTTGTCTGATCTGAGCAGCACAAGACGGCCGATCAGCAGATTCGCGAATTACCGGAGAGCCAGAAAAACTGCCAGTAATTCCAACCTGTTTATATACCAACTGCGTTGTGCCGCTGTCCACACTCCGTGGGCTGGTCGCCCTTGACAAACAGCTCCCCAACCGGTCAAAGACGCATCCGTCGTGACGGTCTCTGGGAAAGCACAAATCCCCAGCCGAACCCCGGTAGGAGAAATTCGGTTGGCATCCATAGTTTAACGACATCACACAACTCCGTGTCACCGAAATCGTCTGATGCGGAAGACAACGGGGTGAAATATTTCGTCTTTACGCCCATTTTTCCACTGAAAAGGGTGCATGTGAAGTAACCCCAGACAAATTACGGGGAATGCCGCTGCCATTAGACCTAAAAGTCTGAGGCACAATCTCGCTGTCACTGTGCGACCCGCTTTGAAGCGCCGCACGCATGACGCAATCGTCTGAGCGTGCGGGAGAGAAAGCTTGGCTGTCATCGTGCGAGAGTCCAATTCTATTCCCAGAAAGGTTATCCGTTGAGAGGAGTTTAAAACACTTCTCTGAAAATTTGTGTGTAAGCCCAGGCTCTTAAGTGATTCGGCACAAGAACCCGATGAGAATGTGCTTGAGTCTGCGATCGCGCTAAAACCTGCCAATCGTCTAAGTGTTTCAAACACGGACGCCCTGGAGCCGCAACGGGGCCAGAGCTGCATCCATGCATTTTGAGAAGTGTTTTTATTTTTTACAAATAACGGCTGTAAAAACCCTGCCTCAATCTGAGAGGGGTGTATGTCTTCTATAGCCCCTTTGCTCAGCATAGTTGACATCTCCTGTCGCAACTCCGCTATTTCCATCGGTTTACCACCGTGGAAAGAATTCAGCGGAAAGAGGCGGGCCTCTTAAAAAACTGAATAGAGTATCTGTGACAAATTGTGCGTAACACCCATTGAGAAAAGCCGGGCAAGCGTTCCACACGGCCCGAAACCATACTAGTGGTCTCAAAATTTTCGCTTTCTGCAATGCTGTAATACACATTAAATGTCCGTGCATGGAAAAACCTGCGGCATTCGTGCACAGGGGAAGTGTATGCATAAGAGCCATTGCGTCCTGTTGTGTATAATCCTGAAACGTGTCCACGGCAGGAATTAGGCCAATGAATTGAACATCGGGCTCTGCCGCTAACGAAAAGCGGCGGCTGTGCGAGCCGTCATAAACGGGTCGTCTGTGTTGAATCGCCCCTCGAATTCTGAAAGCTGGATTGCGCAGAGTGTCTGAGGGATTTTTTTTTTTTTTTTTTTTTTACTTTGGCGTTACAGCCTGATCCAATGCTGCTCGAAGCGCTGTTTGCTGCGAGACAGTCAATGTTAGAGCGTGGGGACTGCAGTGAGAGGGTTGGATGTGCATTAGCGGTCCAACAGCACTCTATAGTGGAGGGCACAGTCCCTGGCAAACATGAAGGAAAATGCATGCGTAAAACTCGCTGTGTTTCGTTGTGTATAATCCTGAAGCGTATCCACGGCAGGATTTAATTCACCAAGATAAAAATCGGGCCACGCCGCTAGCGAAAACGCGGCAGCTGTGTGAGCCATCATAAACAGGCCATATTTGCCAGTCTCTTATGCCGTTCCTCAAACTCTGAAGACTGAATTGTGCAGTGTCTGAGGGGGCGCTCAAATAACAGCTCAGTTCAGTGACGCTCGAAGTGCCTGTGCTGTAAGACAGTCAATGTTAGAGCGTGGGGTTAAGAACGAGAGGCTTCTCGTTAAGAACCGCCATAAAGAGAATAAAATTTGCCGAAATAGACACGACTCGATACGTCTTCGAAGAGACTTAGGTCGCGGCGGAGTTCGGTGCAATCCGTTCGGCTAGAGAGGTAGTCAAACGGCATCGCTGTATAATAGCAGTCTGCCATGTCACTTAATCGTGGCAAAACCCGCGCTGTTCGTGATATGCGCTGATTAAGGCTGCTTCCAGGACCTCGAAACCTCTTGGTGGAGGTCCGTGAGAAGGGTAGTTTATCCACCGCGCGGATAGCCACATAATAGCACACTGAGGAGGGGGAGGCGCATTTCTCCTGTTCGCTCGGAGGGAGAGAACCGCATATGAGAACCGCGTATGCCGGCCAGAGCCTACTCTGAGTTCGAAGCCGCGGTTAGACAAACATAGTATAAAAGCAAAACTGCTCTGATTAACGCGCTCGAGTGGGGAAGAGCGAGCAACTCCAGTGCATCACTGTATTCATAGTCAAGCCGCACATATCACCCCTAACCAACACCTCGTGCTGGGCCTCGGCGACCGCAGAAGCGAACGGTGGGGGTTAGACGCGAGGCGACTTAAGAAATAGACTCCAGAGCGCGGATACTTTTCTTTTATTTTACCATAGCCGTAGGCTATCACAGAGAGAACATGTAGAGAGGCTGCTAGCGAATCTCTCATGAGTGCCTCCCTGTGATAAACCCATTATACGGCTCTTACCTTTCGTTGACTCATCGCGTCCGCGAAAGAGGAGTTAAACACTGCTCGAAGAAAATCGCTGGAGAACGCGAGATGATAGGGCACAGATGATTCGCTATTCCTGAAGGAATGAAATCTGAGCGAAATGGCGCGCGGCACCCAGGTATACGATGTGTACGCATGCGTAGGGCGGTGCCAAGCGCTATTTGGCCAATAGGATTGGCAGGATGGTATAGGGCTTCAGACATTCGTCACACCGAAGGTGTTCCCATACGTGGTGACGTCACCGCAGCAACGAAGTGACCTATGAAAGGGAAACTACAACTACTAAATCCTCCAGAAACCATTCCAATATGTTGATTTACTATCAGTGTTGTTCTTCTTAGCTTTCTATACATCAGATAACCCTAAACAAAATGTCACAGGGTTCCAAAAAATATTAAGCAGCAGAGTTTCCAGAACTGGTAATAAATCAGAACTGGTAATAAATCAATATATTAGAATGATTTTTTGAAAGATCATGACTGAAGGATCATTCTGATTTGCATCACTGAAATAAATTATATTTTAAAGTATATTAATTATGTCTTATATATGTATAAATAACCTCTGACACGGAGAAGAGAGAAAACTTATCACATGACGGCTGAAGTTACCGAATGTCTGAACATAACAAACCAAATGCACATTGACAGAGCTTCTTCCATCTGTTCTGCAAAATGTAAACAAATGTATATTTCTGCAAGCATAAATAGAGGAAATATCAATAATTGTGTTGTGGCAGTGGCTCAGTGGTTCATGTAGGTTGTCTACAAACCCGAAGGTTGGTGGTTCAATCCCCGGCTCCACCTGACCAAGTGACACCTGACCCCAGCTGGATGGCGCCTTCAATGGCTGACACTGCAGTCGGTGTGTGAATGAGTGTGTGAATGGGTGAATGTGAGGCAAATTGTAAAGTGCTTTGGATGGCCGTGTGGTCTGTTGAAAGCGCTATATAAATGCAGTCCATTTACCATTTACCATTCATATGTAGAATTACACAAAAATGATCAAACGTGTACCTGATATGCATGCGTGTGCACCTTCCCCTTTAAATTTCTGACTGCAATGTTGTTCATAATTTCCTGTCTTTGCACCTCCTTTCTGCACTGTCTCTGCATTGCACACGTTCTGTTCAACTATTAAAGAAATTCATCGCTAGCAAACAATAGCCTTAGCAGTTTCGCTTTTAATTGACCGTAGCATCCAAAGCCACGTCTTCAACGCTCTTGATGTTCTTAAACTTTGTTACAACTCTGAGTGAACCGGTTCAAACACTCAGAGCGCACAGCAGGGAACTGAACGAATCATTCAAACTGATTCACGAACCAATTCACTGGTTTGCCAACTGGTCTGATCAAGCTTTTGAACAGAATTGACTCAAAAGAATCATTCACGAATGAGCATCGCTCATTGCCCAGAGAAAAGTAGACGATGCTTTTGAAATAAACTGAAGCATTTATAACTTCTATTACCTTAAGATTAAGTAACAAGAAGAGCGTGGCTCACAGTAACGAAGTAAAAGTACTTTTTTTTTCACTAGAAATGTACTTAAGTAAAAGTACCCATTTTTTAAATATGCTCCAAAAGTATTAGTTACCCATAAAATGTACTTAAGTAAATGTAACTTGTAACTTGTTGTAACTTGTTGCAACTTTCAGTAAAGTCTAAGAATGACTCTTAAGTGTTGACTGAGGTGACACTTAAGTGTTGTGAACTAAGGGCTACAATGATGTCACCCCAAAATGGCTGCCTCTGAAACAGCCAACGGAGAGTCTGATCACTTGAAGACACAGCAGCACAACACCAATCATTTAATGCAACTAGGGTAAAATCATTTCATTAAGAAGCTATTTAAATGTATATTTTTAAATGCTTTGCATTGTGAAAAAATATTAAAATGAAATAAACACTGACCTCCCAAAATGTGGAAGTTAAACTGAACCACAAGGCACATCTGGGTATTTTTCTATGGACCACAGATGTATGACCAATATCTCATATCTATTTGAGACATGACTTCGGCTTAGATCACAAGACCTAAGGGGCTAAAAGAGGTGTAGACACCCTCCCTTCTCAGTTCAGTTCAGTCTAGTCTATACTAGCTGACCGTCTCATCTTTTCTTTTTCTTGTATTCCGGGCTCACTTGAATACTTTGACTCTTACAGGTTTATTTAACTCAGATACTTTGACTTTTGGATACTTTGGATTTGATATTTTAACTTTTGAGATACTAGGTATTCTTATATACCTTTAAAGGAGAGGATTGAGTGGATGCCGCTGATCATATCCTTTCTTCAATATATATATATATATATATTATCTCATTAATATTGTGTAATTTAGTGTTGTCAAAAGTAGGGCTGTGCGATTAATGGAAATCGAAATAAAAAATTTTTTTTTTTGAGTGTGCGCGGTTTCTAAATCGCCTTATAGCACTATTTTCTGCAGCCCTGACCTCCTGCATTATGTTATCTGAACCAATCAGGATGCAGCGCACCTGAGTGGAGCGCGAGAGCAGACCACAGAGCAGACTGGGCATATGCCTAACTCCAGGTTCACACACTCTGTCTGGGATGCGTAGCCTTTTTTTTTTTTTTTTCGAGCCCATGTTAACGGAACAGAACGTTCACACTGCACGCAGTAAAAAGACTAGAACAGAAAAGGTTATAAATAGAAAGGTGCGAAAAGATTTAATATCTTGCGCATGAGCACAGAGAGAGTTGTGAGTGCACAGGACGCAGGTTGAATGAGAGGAGACACGTTGTTAGGCAGCATATATCTGAGCCTTATACAGTCTATGATCTGAGCACGCGCATCTGGTTTTGTTAACAGAGCAAATGAAATCTGCGTGCGAGTCAGTAATGCGCGGGTTGATCCAAAATGAGCGGGTGCCTGCGGTTATGAGTCATTCAAAAATATTTTTAATGATATTCGGGTCGCGGCCGCATTTTTGAAATACATAGGCCTACACTTTATTGGCTGAATAACTGGCATGAAGATGACGCACTAACTCAGTCTGCACGTAGAGATGGAGGCGGCAAAGAAGACTGCATGGGGAGCAACAGCGCTGTTTTTGGTAAAATATGATTTTGATGACTTCATTAAGTTTTGTTTTATAGAAAACTCTTTTTAAAAGATTTTGGTTTTGTATAAATTGTATCTTAATTTTGATCAATGTTTTATCAATCAGTTGCCCGTATTTAATAAATAAGAAGCAACTATATAGCCTAGCAGACAATGTAATAAGGCGCCGGCACGATCAGTTGCATTGCATGTGAACTAAACTCAGCGTGTGCCTCACAGTTTTGAGAAATATAGGCTATATATTACAGAAAGCTTGAAATGTCTTCTTTTAAACGAAAATATTCAAAACAAAATAAATGTGCTACTCTCTGATGATGTAATCCATATGAAATGTGCATTTCTCTCTGGCTTTCATGGCGAGTCTGCATCTTCAACTTCATCTTTGCAGCAACACCGAAAACACCAGTTTATTACTACTCAATTAAATGACTCCTTGCATATTTTCGAACCAGCAGGCCGTTCTGGATTGAGCGAGACCCCACGGAATGAGCGAGCGGATCGGGATATTCAGAAATGCGCTCTCTCACGAGCTCTGATCAGAACAAACCCGAGACTCAATGTCTGCTGACCTTGCAGAAACATACAAATAGACATAGCCAGACTAGACTATTTTAGTACAAATTAAGAGCTTACTAACGATTGTTTATAATTCTTGACAAAATTATAATATATTAAGTTTTTTGGTTTTTTTTGCCTGGTTAGTTTTGCTTACGTTCCTACGGCCCAGTGACGCTACGAAAAACAGTACACTGACTGAACTGCTGTGAAGAGAGAACTGAAGATGAACACAGAGCCGAGTCAGATAACGAACAAAACGGCTCAGTGTTCATCTTCATTTCTCTCTTCACAGCAGTTCAGTCAGTGTACTGTTTGAGTACATGAATTACTCCGGGATATTGGTTTATTTGAACTCAGAGGGAGTGTCAGCCACATTAAAAAAAAAGTTAACAGCTTAAGTCATTTGTGGATTAATGCGTATTAGAGATGCGAACCGTTTAAAACGATTCAATTCGATTTGGTGAACTGAATAATTCGTTCGCGAACCGGATATATAGACTTTTTGTTTTGAACTCTCTCACACAACAGTCACAGAGGAGAAGACAATGATGAATAAAGTCGTCGTTTTTGCTATTTTTGAACCAATGTATTTTCGATGCTTCAAAAAATTCCAACCGACCCTCTGATGTCACATGGACAGTAGACCGTACACACAGCTTCAATGGAGGGACTGAGAGCTCTCGGACTAAATCTAAAATATCTTAAACTGTGTTCCAAAGATAAACGGAGGTTTTACGGGTTTGAAACAACATGAGGGTGAGTTATTAATTACATAATTTTGCTATCTGGGTGAACTAACCCTTTAAATAGGCGAAATGCCGTGAACAGTTAAAACTGACCTCAGAAGACTCCACGTCTAAAGCTTCGGCAGCTCTTTGTGCCTCATCAGGCGAAGACTTAAATAACAGCGCTTTGCAAAAAGGTACGTTACCTGGCATTACGGACAGACTTTGACGTGAAACCTTCTCTCTTTCCAAAAAGCTCTCGGGTTAAGGAGTTCCAGGCGCCAAAAATCAGACTTGTGTGCCGGGGCATAAAACCGAATCCTGAGAAGTCCTGAGAAGTTCCGCTCCTAAACCCCGCCCCCTGCATGTAAACGGATGGAACCTCTCTTTCAAAAAAAGAAAGGGCGGCTGGCCCATAGACATATAAATACCTAGACGCCTCATTGGCCGCTTTGAGCCGTTGCCGCTATACGTCAACGCGTCCGCCATGTTGGTGAGGGCAAGACTGCCTTAAAACAAATCAAAGGAAACGGGGGAGCTGCGGTTTTTACTGAATAAAAACACGATAACGTTCACATTTATCAACCGATTTCAGAGGTTTCTGATCTACGTGCAGTTAAAAAAAAAAAAAAAAAAACTTTGCCTCCAGTTATTTAGTTAGGTTTGGAAAATTATTAATTGAAAGCTCACATTTGTCTCACTTGTTGATTTCGTTGATTTTTTTCGGTTTACAAATCTGTTAATTTAGTGTGATATATTCATGTAATGTAATTTGAATGTACATTAGATGATATATAGTTGTTTTATTGCTTTCTCTGTGTTCAGTCCTAACATTTTTTCTTTCT
Organism: Carassius gibelio; assembly: GCF_023724105.1. Taxonomy (NCBI): domain Eukaryota; kingdom Metazoa; phylum Chordata; class Actinopteri; order Cypriniformes; family Cyprinidae; genus Carassius; species Carassius gibelio. The sequence continues at coordinate 7,991,959 of NC_068417.1, read as the reverse complement.
TTTTTTCCCTCCCTCTTTCTTGTGTCTCAGGTCAGAACACAGCTCATTCCCTTTGAAATACTGGGATAAAATCTAAATAATACATCTTTAAACACTAATAATTTACTATCGTTGAGAAAATTAATAAAACAAGTAAATACAAATCAAAAAGTGACACACTTGTAGTCTGCTTTTCATTTTGATAGCACTATAACCTACAGATGAACTCCACAACAAATAATAACACATGTAATTGATGAGCAAGGGCGTAACTTTGGGTCTACCATTGGGGGGGTTAAACTCGCGGCATATGAATAATTTTCTTGTGTAAAAGGTAACATGCTAATTTACACTACAGATTATTTAAAATATGATACTATCTTTCTTGCTGGCAAATGAAATTAATAAAGAAAACGAACAAAATTACAAAAGTATTCATTCTGAATATTTCATATTATTTTAATCTGAATGATGTTATGATATTAAGGGGGTTATATTAGTTGGATCTGATTTTTGGGGGGGTCATGACCCCCGTAACCCCCCTGCAAATTACGCGCATGTTGATGAGGCTATGGATCCAGTGAAAATGAAAATATGCACTGATACAGTGCACAGTAGAAATATAGTACAAAATATAGTACAAGTGATAAGTATGTAGAACAACTTAAAGTGAATTATATGAAAAGCGAGTACAACGGTACAATAACATACCAGTATGTGATATAATAGATTTATAATAGCATAAAATGATATGTAAAATATGAATAATACCATAATAAATAACTGAACTACAATAGGTTCAGTCAGAACATAGATTTCATTTTTAAACAGCATTTATATATATGTATGTTTCACAAAATTGATTCTGAATAATTCAGATTGCTTTCATTTATTTATTTCAAAATGTTTTGTGTGATGTTGTCCATTATTGATAGTTTTCATACTTAAGCTGTGAAAGGAACATTTTTAAGGGCTCAACACAACAGCTTTTATGATGCAGAAGCCATTTTATGATTCTGAATATATTATTCAGGTGTTTTGTTATTTATTTCAGAAATCCTTGTGATATATAATATTCAGTTTGTGCTGGTCTGACTTAAAAAACACTCAAAATAGTTTTTAAACACTCAAAATAGCGTTTAAAAATTACCTTCTGTTTTACTTTGTGTTTGTATAGACCATAATGCATAAAAGCGCATTAACAGGAACATTAAAGAATGTTCTTTAAAAAAGTAACTAAACAGTAAAACAGTAATGCATTACTTCTTTGGTGTAAGTAATCAACAAAGTAATTGAGTTACTTTTTGAATTAAGTAACTACTGTAACTAGTTACTGATATGAATGTTTGAGTGTGAGTATGTGAGGTTTACCTTGCACAACAAAATCTCAAAGTATAGTTATGTTCATCACAGACCAGAATATGAGATGTTCCCCTCAAAAAACTTTATATTAATCAAAATTAATAATCATTATAACAACATCACAATGAGTTTATCATGATAATGCAGCTGGACTCACTATGAGTTCCTATGTTTTTCATTTATAGGCTATTAACATCATGTAGTTTTTGTGTAAAGACACACGCAGTACATTATCAGCATTAAAAAGCCCGTGCAAAGCTTTTTAAAAGCAGTCTATAGTATTAGAATATGAGCTGCGTCATTCTGTCGATTCATTCAGGGCTGCTCTGGGTTTAGTACAAACACAACACTAGTCTAGGGAGGAATAGTCTTGTCTCTGAGAACAGCTTTCCTCAGTTTTCCTTAAGGCTGTCCTTGTCCTGTTTGCAAATGGCTAAAAGGGAAGAAAAAAACAATACATAGAATCAGTTCACAGTTTTGTGAAAAGCAATGAAATCCTTATAATCAAGTGATGATAAACTTAATCGATAACACTTTTGAATAACGGTCCATTAGTTAATTTTATTTAACTACTTTAGTTAACATGATCTAAGCAAGAACAATCCTTCTACAGCATTTATTAACCTTAGTTGATGTTCATTTCAACATTTACTAATGCATTATTTAAATCAAAAGTTGTGCTTGTTAACATTAGTTAATGCACTCTGAATTAGCATGAATTAACAATGAAAAACTGTAAATAATTAATTAATTAATTAACATTAACTAAAGGACTATTCTAAAGTGTTACCTAATCTTTGTAAATAAGTAACGGTAGTGAAATTAAAGAGAGAAGATTTAGCTCCATTATTAATCTAGACAGTGAAAGGGTTCACTCTGTATAGTACAGAGCAAAAGTTTGGACACACCTTCTCATTCAAAGAGTTTTCTTTATTTTCATATGAAAATTGTAGATTCACACTGAAGGCATCAAAACTATGAATTAACACGTGGAATTATATACATAACAAAAAAATGTGAAACAACTGAAAATATGTCATATTGTAGGTTCTTCAAAGTAGCCACCTTTTGCTTTGATTACTGCTTTGCACACTCTTGGCTTTCTCTTGATGAGCTTCAAGAGGTAGTCACCTGAAATGGTCTTCTGGGACAACGGGACGTGACAGTAAGCGACACTGACTTCTATTTTAGAAATGGATTTTATTTTCTGCGGCAGGAACAACATACTAAATATGACAGCGATAATCTCAGGTAATGATTATGTGCTTTATTCAATGTTAAACGTGTCTAATGTGGGTTTGAATATTATTTTGCATGATCTTTATAGCCATGGTTGTTTTACTCTCATTTCTTCGCTAGAGTGAATAAATAACTCAGACCACTCCAATATGCCCGTGACTGTGGTTTACTGAACAGCATTTACTTCTCTAAGTGCAATATACAAAAAGGTCCGTGCTGCAACACGAGTCTAATAACTACGATGGCGTTTTAGTGCCACAAAAAAAAAGACTTTATTCTCATAATATTTCGACTTTATTCTCGTAATATTTTGACATTATTCTCAAAACATTTCGACTTTATTCTCGAAACATTTCAATTTTATTTCTCATAGTTTTACGACTTTATTCACATAGTATTTCGATTTTATTCTCGTATTTCTACTTTATTCTCGTATTACGACTTTATTCTCATAATATTTCGACTTTATTCTTGAAACATTTCGACTTTATTCTCATAGTATTACGACTTTGTTCACATAGTATTACGACTTTATTCTCGTGACATTTCGACTTTATTCTCGGAACATTTGACTTTATTCTCTAAACATTTCGACTTTATTCTCGGAACATTTGACTTTATTCTTGAAACATTTCGGCTTTATTCTCTAAACATTTCGACTTTATTCTCGGAACATTTGACTTTATTCTCTAAACATTTCGGCTTTATTCTCTAAACATTTCGACTTTATTCTTGTAGTATTAAGACTTTATTCTCGTAATATTTCCAAATATTATGACTTTAATCTCGTAATCTTAGATTTATTTTTTCCAACGTTGCACTAAAAGCTGTCGTAAATAACAATCACATTTTTAAATCCTTTTTTTTCCCACACAATTGCAACAATACATATTTATCTCTATATCTGAACACGGTATCTGTCTGAACATTTCTAAACATTTTTTATTTCTCCCCCCTTTTCTTTTTCTTTTCATCTCTAATTTATAGGCTTTAGATTTCTAAACACATTCTTTTCTCAGCCTGCAGAACATGTTTTATATAAAAGAGAGGGTATAAGAATCAGTCCATGTTTAAATATGTAACAAAGTCCTTCAAATACTGTTTTGACACTAATCTGACCTGCTCTGTTAGTGACAGTAGGTTTTGTGTCACCATTTGGCAGAAGAAAAAAAACCTCCATTTGTCTGTTGTTCTCAGCAAACTTTTCTTGTTTCGTGACCTGATCTTGATGGCCAGTGTGTCTAAGGTACGTTCTGTTTCTCCTCAGAACACCACCACTGTCCAGTTCAACCCTGTATGATCGGTTGTTGACTGGTTCCAGAACTGTTGCCAAACCTTTTGTGACATAACATAACCTATCACACTATTATCTCCTCCATTTCCTCTATGCATCCATCTTCATGGTCTCCAGCATCTGTTAACACCCACTGACAGACTTCTGAATGGCTTCCACATAAAAAATATGAATATGGTTTCTCCTTTGAATGAACTTTCAGGTGCTTCTTCAGGCCTGAAGCCCACAGATATGTTTTGTTGCACTGGTTACATGTGTGCAGCTCCTCTACATTGTGGCTGTTCAAGTGCTCCTTAAGGTGTGCCGATTGTCTGAAGCGCTTTCCACACTGATCACATGTGTATGCTTTCTCTCCAGTGTGGATCTTCCTGTGAACCTTGAGACTCTGTTTGTATGCGAAACACTTTCCACATTGATCACACGTGTGCGGCTTCTCTACACTGTGGACGTTCATGTGGTCCTTAAGGTGTCCTTGTTGTCTGAAACTCTTCCCGCACTGATCACATGTGTATGCTTTCTCTCCAGTGTGGATCCTCATGTGAATATTGAGACTCTTCCTACATGTCAAACTCTTTCCGCACTGAGCACAGGTGAATCTTTTCTCCTCTTTTCTTTTCTGTAAAGAGATACTTTCAGTCTGTGACTTGTCATTGATTTTTCCATTTTTGACATGATGTTTCTCCATCAGGTCTGAAATTAAAATTACATAAATACATTATAAGTCTTAAAAATCTGAGAGAAATGTGAGGTGAAATGCCATAAAAGTGAAGCTGAAAGCATGGCCTACACAAGGTTATGATCATTTCTATGTGCTTTTATGAATATTTTCCGTGAACAAGGCACAATGATCTCCAAATGTAAGAGGAGCAGGAAATGAAGAACTGTTGTAATTTTGATCAACATTATTTTTATATTTCAAGGTATTCGGTTCCTTTTTGGGCACAAAACTAAATGATTTGTTAATATTGCTTTTTATGTGAATGGCATGCAGCTGCATATACAGTGTTATGTACAATATAATATTCAGTGTTGCTTGAATTTGTTACAAGAGAGAGAAGCCGGTGCGTGTGGTTTTCAATAGTTTCAAAACATTACTATAATACTAAGCGAACCAAGTAAAATGTCGTCACTGAACATGAACTGAACGAATGAATCAAATGTAAAATCAGCAAAATCATGTGGAATTCAGCTTCTTGATCAGTTTCAGTTCTGCTCTGATTCACTCCGAGATCCTACACGATGATATTTGGACTTTATGGAGGAACAAAGCGCTGTGAATGAAAGGTAGACGGAATGCAGCACAATTATCAATTCACCTCAAATATCTTCTTTTCATTATCATTGGAAGCCAAACTCAAACTCTATTAATTGCACAGATCTAAAGAGATCTCTCTTCTGCACTGTCAATAGCAGACACATAATAATGTCTTGATATTATACAGAGACACCATTCACAACATATGTTTATGTAACAATAAAAAAATGGTAATTTTATTGAATAAAGTGTATTTTCTTATTTCCTCCATTACCCAGAGCAGATTCTACTTGGTTCTGGAACCCATCCCTACTTACAGGAGTAGGAGGATCGGTTACAATGTTACAGTACATCTTGCATCTGGATTTTCTAAACACATCATAAATGGAAGAATATCTACTTGATTTTAAAACAACAATGAAGTAAAGCAGTTTAAAAGTTACAGACACTTCTTCAGCTTCCAGAACAAAAACGTTTTCCACATGTAAAATATAAAAAATAAACAAACTACTTTCCTTCATAAAAAGAGTAAACATGATAAAAATGAACCTCATAAAACCCAATGATATTAATAAAATCATGAAGTAAAATGACAAGAATAACACTTGTAGTTATTGTTTATCTATGGCACATGACACATGGCTATTGCTCCTATAACAGCTCATTTGTATCAGTTCTTTTGCCTTTGTGTTGATTTCTCACAGATTTCTGCTCCTTCTAAATCAGATATAGATAACGTAGCACAGTAAAGATTACATTTGTATGAATGCATCAGTGAGAGCGATTGTGTGTGTGAATTATTTCTACATGGCTAGGGTGACCATATGAGCCATTTTCCCAGGACGCGTCCTTGCCAGGATTTCTATATTGCCTAAAACACCCAAAGTAGTTTGACCAATAACATGCAGGTATGGTACATAATCAACCAATCGTCCAGCATCGTGCCGTGCGAGAAGTTGAGATCTACAAAGAACGATCAAAGGAATGCAAATACACTTACATGTTAGGTGTTTGTTTGTTCATTCAACTTGAAGCGTCGCTGTGCACCGATCATTGTATGACACCAAAGTACCAAGAGAGTGATTTGAATGAATGAGGAGCCGTCTGCTCTGCTCTCTATAGCTCTTATGAATGTCATACAATGATCGATCTGCACAGCACAAACAGCCAAAATCTGGATATTTTAGACAATATAACAATCCTGGCAAGGACACGTCCTGGGAAAATGGCTTATATGGTCACCCTATACATGGCAATGTCTCTCTAGTAGTAGTGACGCTGTGGGCTTTAGTTATTAAGAAATATATGATTGAAATTTTCAGTTTCTAAGCTATTTTATTGAGAAACAACAGAACAGAGATGACAGTACATTTCCTCACTGAATGATTCTGTGCATGCGTGATGTACGAGCTACTGTCTGTAGTCTGTGTGTGTGTGTGTGTGTTACAGTGCAGCAGCGCATTAGATTAGAACAGTGATTAATTTACCTGTACAATAAGCTGTTTAAAATGTGCATTCTCCCGTTCAATTTCAAGCATCCTGTTGTGCCATCTATAGGACCAGCGACTAATCAACATCAAGCTTAAAGCATCATGGCAGAGCATTGATGTCGAGTAGTTGAATAGTCTTTGTATCCCCTACTACTGACTGTGAATGTTCTTTGTTATGCTTAAGTAGAGAAGATGAATAACGGAAACTCTTCCCACATACAGTGCAGTGATACGGTTTCTCTCCAGTGTGGATCCTCTCATGTGATTTCAGGGGTGCTGACTGACTGAATCTCTTGTCACAGTGTGAACACTTGTAAGGTTTCTCTCCAGTGTGGATCTTCTCATGTGTTTTCATATATCCTAACCGACTGAATCTCTTGTCACAGTGTGAACACTTGTAAGGTTTCTCTCCAGTGTGGATCCTCTCATGTGTAAGCAGAGATCCTGACTGATTGAATCTCTTGTCGCAGTGTGAACACTTGTAAGGTTTCTCTCCAGTGTGGATCCTCTCATGTGATTTCAGCTCTCCTAACCGAATGAATCTCTTGTCACAGTGTGAACACTTGTAAGGTTTCTCTCCAGTGTGGATCCACTGGTGATGTTTCAAACTTTCAGCTCTAATAAAAGTCTTCTCACACTCAAAGCACATATATTCTTTCACACCAGTATGTATCTTCTGATGAACTTTTAAATTTTGCAAAAGTGAAAACCTCTTTCCACATGAACATGAATGTGGTTTCTCCTTTGAATGAACTTTCAGGTGACTCTTCAGGTTTGTAGCCGTCAAAAATGTTTTTCCACATTGATCACATTCATAAAGTTTCTCTCCAGTGTGGATGTTCATGTGTATCTTAAGGTTTGATGATGCTGTAAAACTCTTCTCACAACGATCACATCTGTATGGTTTCTCTCCAGTGTGGATCCTCATGTGAATCTCAAGACTCTGTTTGTTTATCAAACTCTTTCCACACTGAGTGCAGGTGAAAGATTTCTCGTCTCTTCTCTTCTTTAAATCTTTCTGTTTGGTTGGAGGGCAACTCAAAGAGTTTTCTCCAGTTTTGACATGTTGCTTCTGCTCCTCTTCATTCTCCTCATTTTCTTCAATCAACTCTAAAATAAAAGTAAAAAATAAATAAACATTTTACTACAAAATTTAGATACAAATCCCGCGTTTCTATAGTAAGAACCCTTAAGTCCCTCGATATACTTCAAACGAAGTACGTTTTCATTCTTCTTTTCGGGGCAAAAAGAAGTTAGAAAAGTTTAAGGGACGGTATACTGTTAACGAACTATCCGACACCCCCGCACTGCTGGAGGCGGGGTGTAGATTAATGTAAACGTGTCACAACGCTCCCGTGTATCCCCTAAACAAAACAACAATGAAATGAAGAAGTTTAAGCAAATTAGGTGTGAGACGGGCACCAATGGTCAGATTATAGACAAAAGAATAATGATTAGCAGCAGTTCAGAGTCAAGTATCATGTTTGCAATACAAAAGAACCATTCCATAATCAGTCCTTCATGAGATGTGTGAATGTCTCGGGTCTAAAACTTTAGCATGACGTGGGAAAAAAAATATTGGAATCAGTTTTTTGCTTTATTTTATTAGCGTTCATTTATTTTATTAAACGGGACAAATTGTTTTGATAAAAACAAAGGTTTATTATCATATGTTCGTTTGGCATTTTTTTTACTGTATACCCTTTAAATTCGTTTATTGAAAGAAAAACAGCAGCAGTATGGTGCAACAATCATTTGAAACTTGTATTTGGTGCTTGCTACCTTATATCTTTACTCTTTCCATTCATTCTTTTCATGGCTTTGGAAAACTTGTCTCGGATGTTTCTCTGCTTCACTTTTTGCATAACTCCGGGTCGTCCACACCAAGCTTCATTGCTATTTCTTTCTAGGAATGAAATACTGTCTGTACATCTTTAAAGTCTGTCCGTGAGTGATTGTAAAGGTGTGGATATATTTGTGCAGCTCAAATTTTCGACAATCAGTGTATTCAGGAGATGTTGCTCTACTTGATGACCTCTGCAGAATGAGGAATGAACAGAGGAAAAAAGGACGTCAAAGAAGGTGGAGTTTCAGAACACCTCCACAGATTGCGTAACCGCCACGGACCAATAGAAACTCAAAGGTGTTTAGGAGTCAAAAGAACTCCCCTAGAAAATTCACTTTGGTGAGCCATTTCGAACTGACAAAATAAACTCAAAACGAACTTCGTTTTGGCCTGATTTTGTTCAAAATTACATCATATCAGTTCGTTTTTTGATTTAGTTTGAAGTATATCGGGATCTTCACTATTTGCTGCTTCAACTATATTATTGCACAGCTCCATATATCTTTCCTATCACAGTGTTTAAACACTGAAGAATCAAGATTAAACACCAACCTGTTTGTTCTTCAGTGTGTTTCATTCTGCAGGGTTCTGGATCTCTCATGTTCTCTCTGTTCTTCAATAAACTCTGTCTCTGCAGATTTCACTTCTTTCTGATGCTTTGATGCTCGTTGTCACTTGTAGACTCAAGGGAATATTTCAGCATTTATTGATGAACTGCAGTGGGAGGAGCTTCACTGATGGTGTGATTGTTGTGGGAGGATCTTCACTGAATGTGTGATAGTTGTGGGAGGAGCTTCCCTGAAGGTTTGATAGTTGTGGGAGGATCTTCACTGAAGGAGGAGAAGATCTGTTAAATTCCAATAAAAATCAGTTACAGCGTTTATGATTTTAAACTAATTTACTACTATTAAACTCTTTATATTCAGCTATCTATCCATCTTGTAAAGTAGATTTTTAGTAAATTAATCACAGTGTTTTATAATAATTCACAAACTGTATCACTTTTTATTTTCTAAGTATTTCATCCACGTATTTAAATTCCTACATTTATCTTTCTTTAATATACAGGCAAAGAAATATAAAACAAACTAAGGGAAAAAAGAATTAAAGTAAGTAAATTTTATTTATATAGCACATTAAACATAGCAAAGCTATCCAAAGTGCTGAACAATGTAAAATCAAATTAAAAGTAAGAGGAAACAGAAAAAACAAAAAACTAACAAAAAAACAAGACATACAATACAATAAAACAGCAATGAAGTGAAATTAAAATGCTAAGGAGAAAAGATATGTTTTCAACCTCGATTTAAAAATGGTAATGGAAGGTGCAAGGAGGCAGTCTAGAAGCAATTGGTTCCACAGACGGGGGGCCGTGACTGAAAAGGCTCTGTCACCCTTAGTTTTCATACGGGAACAAGGGACAGATAAAAGAGCCCTGTCAGCAGATCTTAAAAGTCTGGTAGATGACAAAGGGATGATAAGATCTTTAAGATAACATGGAGCTTGATTGTTAAGAGCTTTAAAAACAAAATCTTAAACTGAACCCTAAAATGGACTGGAAGCCAGTGAAGAGAAGCTAAAATTGGAGTGACATGGTCATATTTCTTTGCCCCAGTCAGCAGCCTTGCAGCTGCATTTTGTACCAACTGGAGGCGTGAAAGCGATGACTGAGGACAACCTGAGAACAGTGAATTACAGTTATCTAAACGAGAAGTGATAAAAGCATGAATAACATTCTCCAAATCCTGAAAAGACAAAAACAGTTTAAGTTTGGAGATGACCTGTAATTGGTAAAAGCTGTTCCTCACGACAGAATTAATTTGTTTGGACAAACATAATTCTGAATCTATGATAACGCCCAGGTTTCTAACCTGCGAGGAAATTGAGGTGAAGTGATTGCCCAGCTCCTTAATAATATCCTTTCTTATTTTTGGGGGACCAAAAACAATAATTTCTGTTGGAGAAAGTTATTTGATAACCAATTTTTTTATATCAGAGACACATTCCAGCAATGGTTGAATGGAATCACCAGCTTTTAGCGGGAGGTACAACTGTGTATCATCAGCATATAAATGAAAAGAGACATTGTGCTTCCTGATAATATCCCCCAAAGGGCGCCTATATAAGTTAAAAAGAAGCGGCCCCAGAATAGAGCCTTGAGGTACTCCACTAGTAATTGGGGCAGATGATGAGGAAAACTTGCCTAGCTCTACAGAAAAAGACCTATCTTTGAGATCTGAGCTAAACCATTGTAAGGCTGTGCCCCTGATACCAATCAGATGTTCTAAACGGCAAATAAGAACATTATGATCCACGGTATCAAAAGCAGCTGTAAGATCCAGTAGAATCAATACTGCATTTTTACCAGCATCAGCTGCCATCAAAATATCATTGAACACTTTAAGCAAAGCAGACTCCGTACTGTGATAAGTAGTGAACCCAGACTGAAAAGGTTCTAATAAATTAGCTGTATTTAAGAATGTGATCAGTTGTAACTGCACAACTTTTTCCAAAAGCTTTGACAAAAATTATAACTTTGAGACAGGCCGAAAATTGTTAAAGCAACTTTCATCCAAACCTTGTTTCTTTAGCAAAGGCTGAACAACCGCATGCTTAAAGCAGTTCGGAACCACACCAGTGTCCAAAGAGGAGTTAATCAACACTTGGACACTGGGGCCAATTACTGGAAAAGCTGCTTTTATGATTACAGAAGAAACAATGTCCAGTGAGGAATTAGTAGACTTCATTTTGTTAACGAGATCGGAAAGTTCTATTAAAGAGACATGTTGAAAATGGCAAAATAAAAATGAACTACCAGGCGAGTTCAAAGACAGGTCTGAAAGCGGTGAAGTAAAAGATAAGCGAATGGCACTCACTTTGTCAACAAAAAATGCCAAGAATTTCTCACAGAGCCCTGCTGATGGCTCCCTAGAGAACTGGGATTTCGGATTAATAAATTAATTTATTGTGGAAATTAAACCCTAGGTCTATGACAGTGTGCGCTAATCAGGTCTGAAAAATATTTCGATCTTGCTAATTTAGCAGCAGTGTTTGGAATAACGGCGTTTAAAACAATGGCGTTAGGTAACGATGTTATTTTTTCAGTAACGGGGTAATCTAACTAATTACTTTTCCCGTCATTACAACGCCGTTAACATTACTGAACGTTAAATGCGGTGCGTTATGTATGCATTGATTTAAAAAACTATGCAATCTGAACGCACCCCTGGCTAACACAGCGAGTGAGCAGGTGGGTTAATAACGAGATAAGCGATTTTGATTGGCTAAGGCAGAGTCATGTGTTTCATGGTAGCCAATCAGAGCCAGTGTTTTTATACACATGCCGGCACACGCGGCAGCGCCAGCGGCGCCAAACACACACGCAACAGCTACACAGAGATTCACAGCAGCAGCAGAAATGGCGAGTTAGGAGCAATCCGATGAAAAGTTGGCAATTTCAAGGTGGAGATATAAGCACTACTTCAAATTCATTGTGGTCAAAGGCAAGAACGTGCATGTAATGTGTACATGTAATGTGTGACACGCATCTACAAAAGCTATAGTGGCCAAAAACACTTTTCTTACAAAGATAATACTTGAAGTGCAGGATAAAACTCTTGCTGTCTGTTGACGTGCAGTAAATATCGAACGTTATGTACGAACACCTGTCTGTTCTACTCAAATCAACTGACTTGTCAAAACTGAAAAAAATAAAAAAATATCTCTGACATATAGCAACTTTTTTTCTTTTTACAGTAACGCAAATAATAGTTACTTCCCCTGGTAACGCGTTACTTTTATTATAGAGTAATTCAGTTACTAACTCAGTTACTTTTTGGAACAAGTAGTGAGTAACTATAACTAATTACTTTTTTAAAGTAACGTTCCCAACAGTTATTAGCAGCGCTCTGAAACTTAACCAGACAATCTTTAAAAATCTCAAGAGACACAGTAAGATGATAATGCTTCCATCTCCTCCCTGCTTTACGACACGCCTGTCTAAGAGAGCGAGCGTTGTCATCCAACCAATAATAATTCAAGATTCAAGATTCAAGATTTTTATTCGTCACATACAAAATTATATATAGCATATATAACCAGCAGTGAAATGTGAGTCAGGTCCGCTCCATGGACAGTGCAATTATAAAAGAAAACAACAAAGATGAAAATATACATAAATAAAGCTATGTAAGAATGAAATAAAAGTAAACAATAAAAATATAAGAATAAAATATAAAAAAAATGTATATTGTAGAATTAAATATAGAACGCAAAATAATGTGCATGAATGTAGACTGTAGTCTTAAATATTAAGATGTACAGGGATGTACAATGTGCATATATGCATTTTACTGTAGTCTTAAATATTAAGATACCCAGGAATGTACAAGAAGCAATTGTGCAAAACAGGGTGACACTGTCAGTGTGTCTATGTGAGGTAGTGAATATAGTAAAAAGATAAAGTGAACATTAAGTGGAGACATGATGTTAAGAGGCTGGTTTAGAGTTTAAGAGCCTGATGCCCTGGGGGAAGAAACTCCTCCTGATTCTCTCAGTTTTTGCCATCAGGCTACGGAAGCGCTTACCAGATGGCAGCAAAGTGAAAATATGATTACTGGGGTGGATGGAGTCTTTGATGATTTTTGCAGCTCTACTTCTGCAGCGTTTGAGGTAGATGTCCTGCAGAGAGGGGAGAGCATACCCTGAAATGCGCTCAGCTAAGCGCACAACTCTCTGCAGGGCTTTGCAGTCTTGACTGGAGCTGTTCCCATACCACACTGAGATGCACTGAGTCAATACACTTTCTATAGCCCCAGAATAGAAAGTTTTCAGGATTGCTGGTGAGACCCTGAATTTCCTCAGCTGTCGCAGATGGTACAGTCTTTGCCTGGCTTTCTTAACCTGTGCTTGACTGCGAGTAGTCCAAGTCAGGTCCTCTGAGATGTTTACACCAAGGTACTTGAAGCTGCTCACCCTCTCCACAGGGGTCCCGGTGATCATAAGAGGAATATAGGGCTGCTGCTGTCTCTTCCTAAAGTCCACAATCAGTTCTTTAGTTTTGCTCACATTCAGAGAGAGACAGTTGTCCTAGCACCATGATGTCAATTTCTCTACCTCATCCAAGTATGCGGTCTCATTATTGTTGTGAATGAGGCCCAGAACCACAGTATCATCAGCAAATTTGATAATGGATGTGGAGCTGTGTGAAGACACGCAGTCATGTGTGTAGAGAGAGTAGAGCAGAGGACTCAGGACACAGCCCTGTGGGGCTCCTACGTTCAGGGTGATGGAGCTGGAGGTGTACTGGCCTAGTTTCACCACTTGAGGTCTGCCGTTGAGGAAATCAAGGATCCAGTCGCAGAGTGAAGAATTCAGTCCGAGGTCTATGAGTTTGGAAGCTAGCTTTGTGGGGACTATAGTATTAAAAGCTGAGCTATAGTCAATAAATAGCAGCCTTACATAGTTCCTGTTATTGCTGTCGATGTTGTAACGGCGCTAATGGAGGACAGGAGACAAATGCAAGTACGAGTAAGTTTATTAGAAGTATGATGAGGATGAAAGGTCGGAGAGTAACGCAGGAACCACGGTGGCAGCACAGACTGGTGGGTTGAGACGTGGGGTGCGTTGAACGACGATGACAGCGGTGATAATCCAAGAGTGGTGAGTGTATTCCAAGCGTGACTACAGGATCCGAACAGAACTGCGACAAGGCAAGGCAGGAACAACACGAACACGACATCAAACACCAGGATCTACAAACAACGATCAGACAAACAGGAAACGAAAGACAGGAACCGTGACAGTACCCCTCCTCCTAAGAACGCCTCCTGGCGTCCCCAGAATCTCTTACCTGTCGATTGTAATCATCGATAAGGGAATGATCCAGGATGTCCCTAGCAGGTACCCAACTTCTCTCCTCCGGACCGTAACCCTCCCAGTCCACCAAGTACTGAAATCCGCGTCCCCTCCTTCTAGAGTCCAGAATACGATTAACCAAATAAGTGGTCTCCCCATCTACGAGACGCGGCGGGGGAGGGACCGGGGTAGGCGGATTAATGGGAGGATAAAATACAGGCTTTATTTTGGATACATGAAAGGCGGGGTGAATTCTCCTGTACGTCGGAGGGAGTTTGAGGCGGACTGTCACCGGACTAATGATCTTGGTGACAGTAAACGGGCCGATAAATTTGGGAGCCAGTTTATTAGAAACGGAACGGAGAGGAATGTTCTTAGTAGAAAGCCACACCTTTTGACCCACGACGTATACGGGAGGCCTAGACCGGTGGCGATCGGCTTTGGCCTTGGTGCGCGCCCCCACTTGGAGTAGAGTCTCGCGGGCTCTGGTCCAAGTGCGGTGGCACCTCTGGATGAAGGCGTGAACGGAGGGGACCGCAACCTCGGATTCCATACTGGGAAAAATTGGTGGCTGGTACCCTACACTACACTCAAAAGGAGATAGGCCCGTAGCCGATACTGGTAAGGTATTGTGGGCGTACTCCACCATAGACAATTGTTGGCTCCAGGAGGAAGGATTCTTGGAGACCAAACATCGCAACACCCTTTCCAAATCTTGGTTGGCTCTCTCGGTCTGGCCATTGCTCTGGGGGTGAAACCCTGAGGACAGACTTACAGTCGCTCCTAGTAATTTACAGAATTCTCGCCAAAATTTAGACACAAATTGGGGTCCTCTGTCAGAAACCACGTCTATCGGGAGGCCATGTAAACGAAAGACGTGGTCTATGACGGTCAACGCTGTCTCCTTGGCTGAGGGCAACTTGGCCAAAGGAATAAAATGGGCGGCCTTCGAGAACCGGTCCACCACGGTTAAAACAACCGTGTTGCCCTGGGAGGGCGGGAGGGCGGTAATAAAATCTAGTGCGATATGGGACCAGGGTCTTGAAGGTACCGGCAGCGGTTGGAGTAACCCATCCGGAGACCGATTGGAAGCCTTACCAGTGGCACATACCGAGCAAGCCAAAACAAAATTGTGAATGTCGCGAGCCATAAGTGGCCACCAGAATCATTGCTTGACTAAAAATCTAGTACGGTTAACCCCTGGATGGCAAGCCACATTAGAGCAATGTCCCCACTGGATAACGTTGGACCTTAATCCCTCCGGCACAAATAAGCGGTTCGGTGGGCACCCGGGCGGAGGCGTTACCCCTTCTAAGGCCGTTCTGACCTTCGATTCGATCTCCCATGTGAGAGTGGAGACCACTAATGTCTCAGGAAAAATACACTCGGGAGTGGACGGGCATTCGGAATGGTCAAAAATACGAGACAAGGAATCGGGTTTGATATTTTTGGAACCCGGGCGGTACGAAATAGTAAAATCAAAACTTCCGAAAAAAAGTGCCCATCGAGCCTGCCTGGAGTTCAACCTTTTGGCGGTGCTAATGTACTCTAAGTTCTTGTGGTCAGTCCATACTATAAAAGGAACCCCCGATCCTTCTAACCAGTGTCGCCATTCCTCCAATGCCATCTTGACTGCCAACAATTCTCTGTTACCAATATCGTAATTACTCTCAGCAGGAGATAGACGATAAGAAAAATACGCGCAAGGGTGGACCTTGTCGTCTGAGGGAGAACGTTGGGATAACACCGCTCCTACCCCCACCTCTGACGCATCGACCTCCACCACGAACTGCCGTGTGGCGTCAGGGGTAATGAGAATTGGAGCTGAAATGAAACGGCTCTTCAGTTTCGCAAACGCAGCTTCCGCTGTGTTTGACCACCTGAAAGCAGTCCTGGCGGAGGTCAAGACGGTCAGAGGCACGGCTAGTTGGCTGAAATTGCGAATGAAACGCCGGTAGAAGTTAGCGAACCCCAGAAACCTCTGTAGGGCCTTACGGGAATCTGGACTTGGCCATTCTACCACAGCCCTAACCTTCTCGGGATCCATGCGTATTCCCTCAGTCGACACGATAAACCCCAAAAATGGAATAGACTGTGCATGAAACTTGCATTTCTCCGCCTTGACAAAAAGCCTATTCTCTAGCAACCTCTGAAGCACTCGTCGGACGTGCTGCACATGTTCCTGGAGAGAAGAAGAAAAAATCAATATGTCGTCCAGGTAGACATAAATGAACTGATCAATCATATCTCGCAGCACGTCGTTGACGAGTGCCTGGAAGACCCCTGGGGAGTTGGAGAGCCCGAAGGGCATGACCAAATATTCAAAGTGCCCTCTGGGGGTGTTAAACGCGGTCTTCCATTCATCCCCCTCCCTGATCCGAACCAAATGATACGCATTGCGTAAGTCCAGTTTTGTGAAAATAGACGCTCCCTGCAACCTCTCGAAGGCTGAAGACATCAACGGCAAAGGATAAGTATTCTTTACCGTGATGTTGTTCAGCTCTCGGTAATCAATACAAGGTCGCAGTGATCCGTCCTTCTTTCCCACAAAAAAGAACCCCGCCCCCGCAGGAGAAGAGGAAGGGCGGATGAATTTGGAAGCTAGAGAATCAGAAATATATTTCTCCATAGCCTCCCTCTCTGGCACAGAAAGTGAATAAAGTTTGCCTTTAGGCGGAGACTTACCTGACAATAACTCTATGGCACAGTCGTAAGGACGATGCGGAGGAAGAGAAGCAGCTTGAGACTTACTGAACACTTCCTTCAGGTGGAGGTACTCAGCGGGCACGTTAGATAAATCCACCGCCTCCTCCTGTAACACAGACACAGACGGACAAGCAGACACTAAACAAGACTCATGACACCTACGAGACCAAGAAAAGATGGAATTAGAGGACCAGTCTACTTTGGGGTTATGGAGAAGGAGCCAAGGGTGTCCGAGGACAATTGGTGCCAGGGGAGTGTCAAGGATGTGAAATGAGATAGTTTCGGAGTGGTTGCCAGAGGTGATGAGTGTGATCTCCTCAGTGCAGTGAGAAATAGTGGGGAGTTGCTGTCCAGTGAGGGCATGGACCGTGATGTGGTGCGGCAGGGCTTTGAGGGGAATGTGGAGCTTGTGTGCAAGGTGACGATCCATAAAGTTACCTTCTGCCCCAGAGTCCAGTAGTGCCTGACAGTGGTGTGTCTGTGCTGACCCCCGCAGTACATGCAAAGACCCAGGGATCTCCGCCTCTCCTTCTCCTCCCGGGAAAGCCGAGCTCGCCCTACCTGCATGGGCTCGTGATCGTAGGTGGGGCTGACCACGTCTCCGCCACTGAATCGCCCGTCCGCCGGGCCCCTGGATGGGGTGTTGAACAGCCCCCTCCTCTCCATCCGAGTAAGGCGGGCATCCACCCGTAACGCTAGATCAATGAGTCCATTAAGAGAGGGGGGCAGATCCAGGGCGTAGATCTCCCTCTGGACGCGGTCAGCCAGCCCATGCAGGAACATGTCCCACTGCGCCTCTTCTTTCCAATGGCACTCCGCCGCCAGGGTTCTGAATTCGATAGAGAAGTCTGAGACGGACCTCTCCCTCTGGCGTAACTCCGCCAGCCTCCTGGCCGCCTCCCGTCCTGCGACGGCCCGATCGAAGACCCGCCTCATCTCCTCGGAGAGCGCCAGGAACGAGTCGCAGCATGGGTCCTGGTTCTCCCACACCGCCGTCCCCCATAGTGCCGCCCTCCCAGAGAGTAAGGTGAGCACAAAGGCCACTTTCGCCCTCTCGTTGGCGAATGTCCTGGGTTGCAGGGCAAAATGCATATCACAGCGGGTTAGAAATGCTCTACAAAAGCTGGGCTCACCCGAGTATGCTTCCGGGATAGGAAGACGCGGTTCCGGCTGGGAGGTGGTCACTGGTGGTACCGGGAGAGCGGGCGGTGTGGGTGGCGCAGTGGGCGCTCGAAGAAGATGGAACTGCTGGGTGAGCTCGGACACCTGCGTTACCAAGGCTTGGACCGCGCGACCAGTGTCGTTAAGAGTCCTCTCCTGGGAGTCCATCCTCCGAACACTGGCGCTGAGAAATTCCTCCAGAGATGAAGCTTGAGTACTCGCTGCCTCCATGATGGTCTGATCGTTCTGTAACGGCGCTAATGGAGGACAGGAGACAAATGCAAGTACGAGTAAGTTTATTAGAAGTATGATGATGATGAAAGGTCGGAGAGTAACGCAGGAACCACGGTGGCAGCACAGACTGGTGGGTTGAGACGTGGGGTGCGTTGAACGACGATGACAGCGGTGATAATCCAAGAGTGGTGAGTGTATTCCAAGCGTGACTACAGGATCCGAACAGAACTGCGACAAGGCAAGGCAGGAACAACACGAACACGACATCAAACACCAGGATCTACAAACAACGATCAGACAAACAGGAAACGAAAGACAGGGTGTTAAATAGTCTGTGGGAACTAGCCGCACCTGCTGCTGATCAGCGATCAGCGACCACACCCACATGAAACAATCAACATGACGTAACCTGACTACAGCTGGAGACGGTGCATTCACGAACCGTGACAGATGTGTGTGAGAGAAGAGTGCAGGATGTGAGAGATGGCATCATCAGTGGATCTGTTTGGGCGATAAGCAAACTGAAGAGGGTCCAAAGTATCCGGGATGGAGGAGCAGATGACGTTTTTAACCAGTCCCTCAAAGACCTTCATGACTATTGATGTGAGGGCAACTGGACGATAGTCATTCAGACAAGAGGGTTTATTGTTTTTAGGCACAGGGATGATGACCGATTTTTTGAACGAGGTGGGAACCACCGATGTAGCAAGAGACTCGTTAAAAATGGATGTAAACAAACTAGCGAGCTGATCAGCGCAGGACCGCAGAACACGGCCAAAAATCCCATCAGGTCCAGCTGCTTTCCTTACATTCACTCGCTTTAGTGCCCTCCTAACCTCGTCCTCCGACACGGTGATCGCATGATGATTGCTGCTTCCTGACGCGCTGATCGGCAGACCCACACTGCTTCGATTGCTTTCAAAGCGGCCGTAGAAAGTGTTTAGCTCGTCAGCCAGCGACGGATCTGCTCTCACCTCTGCAGAGGATTTATTTCCAAAATCACAGATGGTCCTTAGTCCTTGCCACATGCGTCGGGAGTCATTTAGCTGGAAATGTGACTCTATGCGTTCCCTGTATCTGTGTTTGGCGGCTCTTACTGCGCGCCGGAGAGCATAGCACGATGCTTTGTACTCGCTCATGTTTCCCGATAGAAGACCGGCGTTGTAAGCAGCAGTGCGTTTGTTTACTGCTGCACGGATTGATCTGTCCACCCATGGTTTCTGATTAGAGAATGTCCTTATAGTTATTGTATCTGTAGCTTGTTCGGCTAGCGTGTTTACAAAGCTTAACGCTACATCCGTGAACTCGCTGACGTCAGATTAACTTGCGCGAAACATTTCCCAGTCTACGTCATGAGCGTCAAGAGCCGCCTGTAACGTTGCTTCTGATTGGTCGGACCATCGCGTCACCACCCTCTGCATTCTTAAACAGAGTGTAGCAATGATCCAGTGTATTCTGTCCTCTGACTGGACAGGATACATGTTGATAAAAATTAGGCATGACTTGCCTGAGTTTGGCTTTGTTAAAGTCCCCGGCAATGATAATAGCAGCGTCAGGATGTTTGTTGATGTTGCCGCTGAGCGCATCGTGAAGCTCAGACAAAGCCAAGCCAGTGTCTGCTTGTGGAGGGATGTAAACAGCAGTTATGATGATCGATGAAAACTCCCGAAGCAGATAGAATGGGCGGCAAAAAATTGATAAATGTTCCAGATGAGGCTAGCAGGAGCGCGACAGAGTGGAGATATTCCTGGGGTCACACCATTTCTTGTTAATCATGAAACAAACTCCTCCGCCTTTGGATTTGCCGGCCTCGGCTGTCCTGTCCATCCGTAAAACAGAGAAGTTTTCAGACGGCGTTACAGCAGCGTCCGGGACCAAGGGCGTGAGCCACGTTTCAGACAAACAAAGGATGTTACAGTCCCTAATGTCCCGTTGGAAACTTATCCTGGCTCTAAGATCGTCCATCTTATTCTCCAGAGACTGGACATTGGCGAGCAAAATGCTCGGTAAAGGAGGGCTGTGTGCTCTTTTCCTCAGTCTGTTGCAAATCCCAGCACGTTTCCCGCGGTGTTTCTTGTTCCGTCGCCTCGGGTGGTTATTCAGGTGGCCATTGTTCATCTCGGCGTTCCGGAGAATCTCAGATGGCCACGATGGGTTGGAGGATAAAGTGTCCTGAAACAGGTCAGTGAAGCGGTGTCCAATGTCCAAAAGTGTTTCCTTTTCGTATATGATCAGTGCAGAGGTAATGTGTGTAAAAAGAGAAAGCAAAAGTAGGTAAAAAAGTAAATAAAAACATAATCTAAGCGGAGCGACCTGGATGGCGACCGGACTCGGCGGCGCCATCTTGAGAAGATTTTATCTTAGGTTGTTTAGCTTTAAAAGGAGCAATAGAATCTAAGATATTAGAACAAACTGTGTAAAAGAGAGAAATCAAAACATCAGGCCCATAGGATGCCTTTTCAGCATGTAAGATAGATTTTTCAACAGCATTAGCTAGATAGTTATCATTAAACTGAGAAACAGTCAGTGAATTAATAAAACAATAATAAAAATCAGCAGGATTATTCACAGTAGCAGAGATAACAGCAGGAACCTTAAAAAGAATGGGTTTGTGATCAGAAAATGAAGCATCATCAATGACAACATCAACTACAGAGGAACCATGTGACATTATAAGGTCAAGTGTGTGACCAAGAATATGAGTTGCTTGATTTATATGTTGAGAAAAACCGAACGAGTCTAAGATATTACAAAACTCTGCAACCAAAGGACGCCCTGGGCAGCAAAGATGTATATTAAAATCACCCAGAAACAACATTCGATCATACAACGGGGAAACAGAAGTTAAAAATTCAGAAAACTCACTGGTAAAATTACTTCCAACATTAGGTGGCCTATAGATGAGAGCACAGAACAGCAGAGATGAATAAGACTGTAATACCACACACTGTACTTAAAATGATAAAAAAGTTTGAACAGAAACTGATTGAATATTAAGTGACTGTTTAAAAACCATTGCAACCCCACCACCTCTACCAGCAGATCTTGGGGTACTAATAAAACAGCAGTTCGGTGGGCAAAGTTCTTCAAAAGGTGACAACTCACCAGTGTTTGGAATAACAGCATTTAAAAGAACGGCGTTAGGTAACGACGTTATTTTTTCAGTAACGGGGTAATATAACTAATTACTTTTCCCGTCGTTACAACGCGGTTAACGTTACTGAACGTTAAATGCGGTGCGTTACTATGCATTGATTTAATAAACTATGCAATCCGAACGCACCCCTGGCTCAGCGAGTGAGCAGGTGGGTTAATAACGAGATAAGCGAATATGATTGGCTAAGGCAGAGTCATGTGTTTCATGGTAGACAATCAGAGCCAGTGTTTTTACACACATGCCGGCGGCGTCAAACACACACACTCAACAGCTACACAGAGATTCGCAGCAGCAGAAATGGCGAGTCACGAGCAATCTGATGAAAAATTGGTATTTTCAAGGTGGAGATATAAGCACTACTTCAAATTCATTGTGGTCAAAGGCAAGAACGTGCATGTAATGTGTACATGTAATGTGTGACACACATCTACAAAGCTAGTGGCCAAAAACACTTTTCTTACAAAGATAATACTTGAAGTGCAGGATAAAACTCTTGCTGTCTGTTGACGTGCAATAAATATCGAAAGTTATGTACGACCACCTGTCTGTTCTACTCATTTAAACTGACTTGTGAAAACTGCAAAAAATTCTCTAACATATAGTGTCTTTTTTTTTTTACAGTAACGCAAATAGTTACTTTCCCTGGTAACGAGTTACTTTTATTATAGAGTAATTCAGTTACTAACTCAGTTACTTTTTGGAACAAGTTGTGAGTAACTATAACTAATTACTTTTTTAAAGTAACGTTCCCAACAGTGCAACTCACCAGCACTGACCCAAGTCTCAGTCAAGCACAAAATGTCCAGATCCCAACGGATAAAAAAAGTCACGTAAAATGAAAGTTTTATTGCAAACAGATCTAGCGTTCACTAAGGCCATATTCAAAGGAGGCTGTGTTGACAAGTTCAGATCCAGATGTTGAACCAAGTTCAGTTGGCAAAGATTTCAACATAGACAACCACTACATAATCAACCAATCGTCCAGCATCGTGCCATGTGAGAAGGTGAGATCTACAAAGAACGATCAAAGGAATGCAAATACACGTACATGTATACTGTTAACAAACTATCTGACACCCCCGCACTGCTGGAGGTGGGGTGTAGATTCATGTAAACGTGTCATGACGCTCCCGTGTATCCCCTAAACAAAACAACAATGAAATGAAGAAGTTTAGGCAAACTAGGTGTGAGACGGGCACCAATGGTCAGATTATAGACAAAAGAATAATGATTAGCAGCAGTTCAGAGTCAAGTATCATGTTTGCAATACAAAAGAACCATTCCATAATCAGTCCTTTATGAGATGTGTGAATGTCTCACAGTCTAAAACTTTAGCATGATGTGGGAAAAAAAATATTGGAATCAGTTTGTTGCTTTATTTTATTAGCGTTCATTTACATTATTAAACTGGATAAATTGTTTTGATAAAAACAAAGGTTTATTATCGTATGTTCGTTTGGCATTTTATTTACTGTATACCCTTTAAATTAGTTTATTGAAAGAACAACAGCAGCAGTATGGTGTAACATTTATTTGAAACTTGTATTTGGTGCTTGCTACCTTATATCTTTACTCTTTCCTTTCATTCTTTTGATGGCTTTGGAAAACTTGTCTCGGATGTTTCTCTGCTTCACTTTTTGCATAACTCCGGGTCGTCCACACCAAGCTTCATTGCTATTTCTTTCTAGGAATTAATTATGTTGTTTGTTGTTGGCGTCACTTCCTGTTTGCCGTCATTTCCTGTTTGTTGTTGGCGCCCGTACTGCGTTGAGCTCCGTCACTATATTCTTTTTATCTACTATTTTTATCTTAAAAATCAATTTTAAACACCATTTCCGTTTATATAACTTGTGAAGCTCCTGCAACCCATCCTGAACACCTCTCCAATCAAGCACTCTCACCATTATCACCTCCTGCATCCCCCCTCTCCCCCACACCTGCAATTCAGATCAGCGAGGATGCGGTGCGCCAGGTCTTCCGGAAGCAGAAAAGGAAAAAAGCACCAGGCCCAGATTGTGTTACACCAGCCTGTCTGAAATCCTGTGCTGACCAGCTGGCCCCCATCTTCACACAGATCTTCAACAGATTGCTGGAGCTGTGCGAAGTCCCTTCATGCTTCAAACGTTCCACCATCATCCCCATCCCTAAGAAACCCAAAATTTCAGGACTAAATGACTACAGGCCTGTGTCTCTAACGTCTGTAGTCATGAAGTCATTTGAGAAACTGGTGCTGGCCCAACTGAAGGACATCACTGGACCCTTGCTGGATCCTCTTCAGTTTGCCTACAGAGCAAACAGGTCTGTGGACGATGCAGTAAACATTGGACTGCATTATGTTCTGCAACACCTAGACAGACCGGGGACTTATGTGAGGATCCTGTTTGTGGACTTCAGCTCGGCCTTCAACACGATCATTCCAAACCTCCTCCTGCCCAAACTAAATCAGCTCTCCGTGCCCACCTCCATCTGTCAGTGGATCAACAGCTTCCTGACAGACAGGCAGCAGCTACTGAGGCTGGGAAAATACACATCCAGCACCCGTACAATCAGCACCGGAGCTCCCCAGGGCTGCGTTCTCTCCCCACTGCTCTTCTCCCTGTACACCAACGATTGCACATCTAAGGACCCCTCTGTCAAGCTCCTGAAGTTTGCAGACGACACCACACTCATCGGCCTCATTCAGGACAGTGACGAGTCTGCTTACAGACAGGAGGTAAAAGAGCTGGCTGTCTGGTGCAGTCTCAACAACCTGGAGCTGAACACGCTCAAAACAGTGGAGATGATCGTGGACTTCAGGAGAAACCCCCCTGCACTCCCCCCACTCACCATCATGAACAGCACTGTGACTGCAGTGGATTCATTCAGGTTCCTGGGAACCACTATCTCTCAGGACCTGAAGTGGGACATTCACATTGACTCCAATGTAAAAAAAGGCCCAGCAGAGGTTGTGCTTCCTTCGCCAGCTGAGGAAGTTTAACCTGCCACAGGAGCTGCTGAAACAGTTCTACTCCACCATCATTGAATCCATCCTCTGCACTTCAGTAACTGTCTGGTTCAGCTCAGCTTCTAAATCTGACCTCAGAAGACTACAGAGGGTAGTCCGGACTGCTGAGAGAATCATTGGTACAACCCTCCCTTCTATTCAAGAACTGTACTTATCCAGAGTGAGAAAAAGGGCTGTCAAAATCACTCTGGACCCCTCACATCCAGCACACTCCCCTCTTTGAACTGTTGCCATCTGGTCGACAGCTGATAATAACTGCGAACACACTACACTTTATATTTATATACACATACACCTTATTTATCTAACACACATACTTAGTGTACACTTAAATCTTTGCACATAATATACATGTACATACATAACTGCATTTTGTAAATATACCTGACTACAATTGCCAATTTGTATATTGTCATTCACTATCTACTTATTTGTATTTTTTATTCTTTCATTATGTGTTTTATGTTCTGTCGCAAATTCCTCGTATATGTAAACATACCTGGCAATAAAGCTCATTCTGATTCTGATTCCGATTCTGATTCTGAATATATCCTCTATTGTATTCTACAACAAAAACAATCAGAGCGCCTCGTTATCACTAGTTTTATTTTGATCTCCCGGGTCCACTATTAGCTTATAGCCCGTTAGCATCAGCGGCGTGGTTGCTGCTAACTGCGCTTACATTGCTAATACTCTATTCACACACATTACCACTGCTGTACTCACTGTTACTTGCTTTAATGGCGGATTAATGTCTACCATGGATTGCAGGCGAGGACACGTTCGAGTGATCAGCGTACAAGTGTGAGTGAATTATATATTAAATTATTAATAACATTAATAATGTTCATCATCTGGCTGACTACGGTTTGTATAAATTTTTCTACAAATCAGTGTTAATTTTGACACAAAATTTTAATTTAGTTTTAGTCTTAGTCTTTTGACTATAATTCAATAATTCAATTTTTAGTTTTAGTCAAGTTTTAGTCATCTAATTTGTTTTAATTTTAGTCTTATTTTAGTCGACTAAAATTGCTTGGTATTACATTTCTGAAATTTAAACAGCATTGTGAACTGAGAGGGGATCCATGTTAACTGCATACACTCCTGAGTAATGGTTGCATATTATTAACACACAAGTAATTCTTTAACTGGTCAAATAACCCAGCACACAACAATGTATGCAGCTCAAACTATTTGTAATTTGAGCTACTCGCTAATAATCAGACAGCCTAACTGTCATTAAGTTGATCCAAATTTCACAAAAAGCTCATGGACGTAATTATAATGTAAGTCAGACATCAGACAGAGTTGCGGTTTTTGCCTCTACTGAAGAATGTTCATTCACCTGTTTTGAGACATTTTGCTCAATTTTTTAAAAATGTTTTTTA
This sequence comes from Carassius gibelio, assembly GCF_023724105.1. Lineage (NCBI taxonomy): Eukaryota > Metazoa > Chordata > Actinopteri > Cypriniformes > Cyprinidae > Carassius > Carassius gibelio. The sequence goes on along the minus strand of NC_068417.1, from coordinate 7,965,985 downwards.
AATCTGATCTCAAGTGACTTTTCCTTCTGATTTAAAGATGTAAATATAACAATTTGTGTTTCCTGTTAGCTAAATCTCACATACATTTCTAAACCTCTTTTCTTTACTCTGAGTTGATCTAAACAAGTATATGAAAACGATCCAAAGTTCTTCAACGCTCGTGATGTTCTTAAACTTTGTTACAACTCTTGAGTGAACCCGTTCAAACGCTCAGAGCGCACAGCAGGGAACTGAACGAATCATTCAAACTGATTCACGAACCAATTCACTGGTTTGCCAACTGGTCTGATCAAGCTTTTGAACAGAATTGACTCAAAAGAATCATTCACAAATGAGCATCGCTCATTGCCCAGAGAAAAGTAGACGATGCTTTTGGAATAAACTGAAGCATTTATAACTTCTATTACCTTAAGGTAAAGTAACGAGAAGAGCGTAACGAACGAAGTAACGAAGTAAAAGTACATTTTTTTTTACTAGAAATGTACTTAAGTAAAAGTACCCATTTTTTAAATATACTCCAAAAGTATTAGTTACCCATAAAATGTACTTAAGTAAATGTAATGAAGTAAATGTAACTTGTTACTACCAACCTCTGTACATAATAATATAAAAAGAAATCTGCAAAAAGAAAAAAAAATATTTACAAACCTGCTTGACTTGATTTACATTATGCAATCCAATCGGAGCACTTCGAAACGTAAGGGTTCAACTGATTCAGATTTTCAAAAAAATTCAGTTTCAGCCATTTCTACATGTGCTTTTTAAAATCATCATAGGCGATGTTGAAATTTGAAAATGAACAGCTCTTTTGATTCAGGCCCGTATGCATAAACCGTCTCAGAAATGATCTTAAGAATAGCCTTAAGCTTTGACTTAAGTGTCAAAATTCTTCGTAAAAGCAGGACTTTTCTAGCAGGATACTTTTATAAAGAAGCTAAAAGCAACTTTCAGTAAAGTCTAAGACTGACTCTTAAGTGTTGACTGAGGTGACACTTAAACGGAGGGTGAAATGCTATTTCATGCATACTGAGTTTTTTACACTGTTAAAGAATTGGATTCCCATGCTAAACATGGACAAAGTTTCAAAAATTAAGTTGTACGTTTGAAGGAGTATTTCTGTTCCAAAAATACTCATTCCGGTTTGTCACAAGTTTCGGAAAGTTTTTTTCAAGTATGGCTCTGTGTGACATTAGATGGAGCGGAATTTCCTTATATGGGTCCTAGGGCACGTCTGCCGGAAGAGCGCGCGCTCCCGTAGAGCAGAGCACTGAGAGCAGAGGCATTCAGTGATCAGAGCGAGAGCGTCATGAAATGTCACAAAAGAAGTGTATTTTTGGTTGCCAGGGCAAGACAACCCTGCACAGATGAATTCTTTAAGGGACCAGTGGATGGAGTTTATTTTTACAGAGCATCAACGGAGTTGTGCAAGTGTTTGTGTTTGTTCCCTGCATTTCGTAGATGCTTGTTTTACAAACATGGCCCAGTTTGACGACGGATTTGCGTATCATTTATTTCTTGAGGATGATGCAATCCCAACGAAAAAGGGCCACGATCGTGTGTTGGAACCGCAGGCGGTGAGTAAAACTGCTTCAAATATCTCTGCCTTCTTGTTAGTGCGTCCGCCTCCCATGCCGAGACCCGGGTTCGAGCCCCGCTCGGAGCGAGTCGTTGCTGCTGCTGCTCTCGTTCAGTTTCAGCCTTGGGATCTGATTCTGGATCATAAATATACGCTGAATCTGACTGTAAGCCATGGTTTGTTTTGGTTGGTTTTTTCCTCACGGTGTCACAGCTTTCAAACGCTCTCAACGCAAAAGCCTACTCGCGCTCGTGATTCTTTAGCTCCGCCCACACGCCACGCCTCCAGCCGGTCGTGTTTTTCCAGGAAAAATCGGTACAGACTATCTTTCTCTTATGAATATAATAAAACTAAAGACTTTTTGGAGTTATGAAGGATGCAGTACTACTCTATAGGTACTCAAGATTAACAGAATATTGAGTGAAAACTAACATTTCACCCCCCCTTCAAGTGTTGTGAACTAAGGGCTACAATGATGTCAACCCAAAACGGCTGCCTCTGAAACAGCCAACGGAGAGTCTGATCACGTGAAGACACAGAAGCACAACACCAATCATTTAATGCAACTAAAATAAAATTACTTAATTAAGACGCTATTTAAATGTATTTTTTTAAATGCTTTGCATTGTGCAAAATGATTAAAATGAAATAAACAAAAAAAACTGATGTTTTCTATTGGTATGTCTCCTCATTTACAGTTGGAGCAATGATTTGAAAATGAGTTTCATCAACGGCTCAAACAACTCCAGGAAAGCCCACAATTCTCATAAAAGTGACTAGTTTTTGCAGCATGGTTTGGCGGTCGGTTGGACAGTCAGTGAACAGCCATATAGTAGTGGCAAAAATAAATAAATAAATGAAATTATTCATAAAAATTAATGATTTTTGTAAACATATTGCATAGCTGCTTAGAGTAAGTTGTTTTAATTATGATAATAATGCAATAAACATGCCAAATTGTGCAGTCATAATTTTTAGACTTGCTGTCATACAAAGAAATTATGAACAATGGTGCATCGAAACTCTGATTTCTGCCACGTGTAGCTACATGCTCAACAGAACAAAAACAGTCTGTTCCAGAGGCCTTAGAAGACTTCTGCAGCCATATAGAGACAGAAATAGATAATGCAGTGGCTTTTCATTTAGTTCCACAATGTTGTTATTAGGACTGGGTAGCGATTCAGATGTTCAAGATCGATTCAATTTCGATTCACAAGCTCTCAAATCGATTCGATTTCGATTCTCGATTCGATTTTCTATTAGAGTTGTAATCGGGCCTAACTTTCGGCCCGAGCCCGACAAGTACATTTTGATTGACAGCTTTTTAAAACCCGGGACCCATTTACAACCCGACATTATTCAAATGTACCAAGCAAGCAGCTCTTTTGCGTTTTGTCAGGAATTAGTAATTTATACATGTTTTAACATAATTTATACATGGCTAACGTAACAGGCCACTTGGAAGTTTGAACAAAGAAATAAAATAAGTCCTCTGTAACATCGTAATATCTCTGCTGAGGTCAGCAGACACTGATGCTCGGGTTTGTTCTGATCAGAGCTCGTGAGCGGAGATCGCATTTCCCGATCCGCTCGCTCATTCCGTGGGATCTTCCTCAACCCAGAATGGCCTGCTGGTTTGAAAATATGCAAGGAGTCATTTTATTGTTTAGTAATAAACTGGTGTTTTCTGTGTTGCTGCAAAGATGAAATTGACGATGCGGACTCGCCATGAACGCCAGAGAGAAATGCACATTTCATATGGATTACATCAGAGTAGCCCGTTTATTTTGGTTTGAATATTTTCGTTTAAAAGAAGACATTTCAAGCTGTCTGTAATATATCTCAAATCTTATTGCACAAGGCAGATAAGAGGGTGACATCTAGTGGAGAAGATTTTTAATTAGATTAAAGCTAATCTTGCGTTCAATGTCTGTGGAAATAAATATGGAAAAAATAGATTCATGGCCTTTGAGAATCGATTTTGAATCGACCACATTTTAAAAAACGATTAATCGAAAAATCGATTTTTTAACCCAGCCCTAGTTGTTATCTTGAGCTATTTTGATTCTACATGTCTGGGTGTTAATTGAGAAGAGACAGCATATGGGTTATAATGATCTGGGCTTTAATGAGAGATTTGATATATTTGGAACTATGCATTCAACTGAGCCTAGGCAGTAAAATCTAAATATTGGTGATCATAGGATTAGTAATTATAGGACGTTCTGACCTCCCAAAATGTGGAAGTTAAACTGAACCACAAGGCACATCTGGGTATTTTTATATGGACCACAGACATATGACCAATATCTCATATCTATTTGAGACATGACTTCGGCTTAGATCACAAGACCTAAGGGGCTAAAAGAGGTGTAGACACCCTTCCTTCTCAGTTCAGTTCAGTCTAGTCTATACTAGCTGACCATCTCATCTTTTCTTTTTCTTGTATTCCGGGCTCACTTGAATACTTTGACTCTTACAGGTTTATTTAACTCAGATACTTTGACTTTTGGATACTTTGGATTTGATATTTTAACTTTTGACTTTTGAGATACTAGGTATTCTTATATACCACTGAAGGAGACGACTGAGTGGATGCCGCTGATCATATCCTTTCTTCAATATATATATATTATCTCATTAATATTGTGTAATTTAGTGTTGTCAAAAGACCCGGTACTTCGGTACCAAGTCGGTACTAAAAAAATGAAAATGTCACTGTACTAGGTTTTTGTAAGTACAGGTGGTACCGAGTACCCGCTCAACCCGGTTCTTGACGCATACAGCGCTATGATTTCCGCGAAGCAGAAAACGCAGACGGAATTTCAAAATACAGTCATGAAAATGAAATTTACATTTTAATATGGACAGTCACGGAATATGTCAAAGTGAGCATAAATTAATCAAATCAATTCTCCATACGGACCAGTATCTGTAAATGTTAAGCTGCAAAAGTTGGTTGAAATCTGAATCATGCATGTTCTGCGCGTCTCTGTGTGAATGAATGAAAGGCAGAGAGATGTGTGGGTTTGTTTACTACATAGACTGAAGCGTGTGACGCTTGCAGTAATTTCAGCATCTGCCATCTCAATGAGGACATTAATACATAAACAACAACACCGGAACTGTTCTGCGTCACTTCCTAAGCATTTTACCATTGCATTTGAGTAAAACCAGTGTCAATTTAAAGGTTTATTCACGGCAACCCCTCAAAACAGCCTCTACATTGCGAGTAAATCACTCGCATATGTGAATACATTTTACTCTGGGCGACTAAATTATGTCTATTGTTAGCCATTGGCGAATCAATTCTTAGATTTTACTCGCCAGTGTGTGTTCGAGGCTATTATAAGATTGCATGGCGCAGATATATTTTCACTCGCTGAACACTGACTGAGCGCTTCAGAGTTCTCTCTCCATCAAGCGATCTGTACTTTTAAATTCATCTCAATGGACGCACAGTACACCTGTATTTGTCTCTTTACTGTCTATGATATTTGCCAAACTGTAATCTCTTTGTGAAGGTGCACGACTCGCCGTTGCTTTGCTGATAGCTCCGTTTCTCACACATGCAAAGAGAGAGAGAGCGAGAGTCTTACCACGCTGAATCGACATGCTACATGTAAACTATATTCTTTGTTGTCTTCTCCTGAGTTCATTTAGAATTATTCATATTTTTCGAACAAGCAGTAGATATGCCGGTTTCTCCGGTAGTGGGCGGAGCTAATTCGCAAATGGTAATTTCATTGGCTGGCGCTCATCTATAACCATCCCTGTTTTGATTTCAGCAAATCAGTTTGACCGAACGCAGACAACATGATTAATATTCATGAACCAGCAGCTCATCAATCCATAGTGCATTGTATACTGTTAGTATGGTAGTAGAATTAGTAGTAGTATTATCTTTTAATAATAATTAATATGATCTATTACATTTTATTACATTTTATCATTTTTTTTATACAGAAACCCTCAATGACCAAAAATATCTTAAGCATCACCACCAGTCTTAAGTTCAGTTAAAATGACAAATATGCATTCATTAAAAGCTAATTTTTACATAAAGGCATTGTGCTATAAATATTACTATTATTTAGTAAAATGTATGTGATACTGCTACTACTGTTAATTAAAAATTAAATCACACAATATTTCTTCCATGTTTTAATTTTAATAGCAAATCCCCTTTATTTAACAAAAATTAAAATGTTTAAAATTCATAAATTAAAAGACAAATTAAATTTGGGTGAAACTTGTTTACTGTTTTTCATAATTATATTATATTAATATATTTAATTAAATTGCTATATTACACAATTGTAAATAAGTATAAAGAATGGCATTGGTTTTATTTATTTTTTGTGATGGCATAGTTATTATTTTTTTAATTAGCATATTTTTGTGTTTTGCTTTGGTACCGAAATTGGTACCAAAAACCGTGGATTTTCACTGGTATCGGTACTGAATACTAAAATTTTGGTACTGTGACAACACTAGTTTAATTATTAATCAAGTGTTGATCAGTATTTAATAGGGCTGTGAATCTTTGGCAAGGCAGCGATTCGATTACGATTCATAGGTTTTCGATTCGATTCAAGAACAATTTTTTGCAAAATTAGAACGATTCAATTTGATTCGATTCACAATTAAATTTGATTCGAGTATAACGATTCGATTCTGCATTCTTTAAGTGCATTCACGGGATTATTTAAATGCTTCTATTAAATTCTTTAAATGCTTAGACAGGGGGCAATTTATGGTTAGAGAACAGTAGCATTTACAGTAGCATTTATGGTTAGAGAACCATAGGTTAAAAAAAAAAAACTTTTGTCCATTGTTAAATGCTAGTTTAATGATGCGACATGGCATACGTAAAAATGTATGTAAGCCAAGTTTTTAAAAAAGATCTTAAAGAGTATTATGTATAAGCTAACATTTTGTCACACCAGGGGCGTAGCCATAATTTCAGAAGTGACAGAAATGTCAAATACAATCATTTTATGTATGTAGCCTATATAATAATAATAATAATAATTATTATTATTATTTACAAGGAATTATCTTCTTTTTTAATTACTTTTAATTAGCTGTAATAAATCAAATACACTGCTGGACAATAATCAATCATTTGTAATCGATATTTTTTTCCTAATGGCAATTTTATGATTATTTTATATACTAGGCTACATTTAATTAGCAATTATTTAAATTTTCTGCACAGAATAAGGTAGAAAATATTTTATAATCTGTTGATAATCTGCAAATGATAATTTGAATTCTCACATTTTATATTCTTTGAATAAATTTGCATACTAAAATTTGGATTGACTGACTTGGATTAAAATTTTATGCATCAAACAAAAACAAGAGAGGACCAACAATATATTAAAGGGATACTCCAACCCAAAATTAACATTTTGTCATTTGGTTTACTGCTAACTAGTAAAACACTCTGATAATATGACGAGTTGTACCTCAAAATAAATGTTAGATGGAAACATTGTGCATTATTATCAAGTTTGTAACTTATATAAACTAATATAAACACTCATTCAATAACTTCTGCAGTACAAACAAACCAATATCCTGGAGTAATTAATTTACTCAAACAGTACAATGAACTGCTGTGAAGAGAGAACTGAAGATGAACACCGAGCCGAGCCAGATAACGAACAAAACGGCTCGGTGTTCATCTTCAGTTCTCTCTTCACAGCAGTTCAGTCAGTGTACTGTTTGAGTACATGAATTACTCCGGGATATTGGTTTGTTTGAACTCAGAGGGAGTGTCAGCCACATTAAAAAAAGTTAACGGCTTAAGTCATTTGTGGATTAATGCGTATTGGAGATGCGAACCGTTTAAAATGATTCAGTTCGATTTGGTGAACTGAATGATTCGTTCGCAAACCGGCTATATAGACTTTTTTGTTTTGAACTCTCTCACACAACAGTCACGGAAGAGAAGACAATGCTGAATAAAGTCGTCGTTTTTGCTATTTTTGGACCAAAATGTATTTTCAATGCTTCAAAAAATTCCAACCGACCCTCTTATATCACATGGACTACTTTGATGTTTTTCTTACCTTTCTGGACATGGACAGTAGACCGTACACACAGCTTCAATGGAGGGACTGAGAGCTCTCGGACTAAATCTAAAATATCTTAAACTGTGTTCCAAAGATAAAGCGAGGTTTTACGGGTTTGAAACAACATGAGGGTGAGTTATTAATTACATAATTTTGCTATCTGGGTGAACTAACCCTTTAAATAGGCGAAATGCCGTGAACAGTTAAAACAGTAAAAAAGAAAGCTTCGGCAGCTCTTTGTGCCTCATCAGGCGAAGACTTAAATAACAGCGCTTTGCACAAAGGTACGTTACCTGGCATTACGGACAGACTTTGATGTTAAACCTTCTCTCTTTCCAAAAAGCTCTCGGGTTAAGGAGTTCCAAGCGCCAAAAATCAGACTTGTGTGCCGGGGCATAAAACCGAGTCCTGAGAAGTTCCGCTCATAAACCCCGCCCCCTGCATGTAAACGAATGGAACCTCTCTTTCAAAAAAAGAAAGGGCGGCTGGCCCATAGACATATAAATACCTAGACGCCTCATTGGCCGCTTTGAGCCGCTATACGTCAACGCGTCCGCCATGTTAGTGAGGACAAGACTGCCTTAAAAAAACAAATCAAAGTAAACGGGGGAGCTGCGGTTTTTACTGAATAAAAACACGATAACGTTCACATTTATCAACCGATTTCAGAGGTTTCTGATCTACGTGCAGTTAAAAAAAAAAACTTTGCCTCCAGTTATTTAGTTAGGTTTGGAAAATTATTAATTGAAAGCTCACATTTGTCTCACTTGTTGATTTCGTTGATTTTTTTTGGTTTACAAATTTGTTAATTTAGTATAACTGTGACATATTCATGTAATGTAATTTAAATGTACATTAGATGATATATAGTTGTTTTATTGCTTTCTCTGTGTTCAGTCCTAACATTTTTTCTTTCTTTTTTTCCCTCCCTCTTTCTTGTGTCTCAGGTCAGAACACAGCTCATTCCCTTTGAAATACTGGGATAAAATCTAAATAATACATCTTTAAACACTAATAATTTACTATCGTTAAGAAAATTAATAAAACAAGTAAATACAAATCAAAAAGTGACACACTTGTAGTCTGCTTTTCATTTTGATAGCACTATAACCTACAGATGAACTCCACAACAAATAATAACATGTAACTGATGAGGCTATGGATCCAGTGAAAATGAAAATATCACTGATACAGTGCACAGTAGAAATATAGTAAAAGTGATATTTTATATTAAAAAGTATGTAGAACAACTTAAAGTGAATTATATGAAACGAGTACAACGGTACAATAACATACCAGTATGTGATATAATAGATTTATAATAGCATTAAATGATATGTAAAATATGAATAATACCATAATAAATAACTGAACAACAATAGGTTCAGTCAGAACATAGATTTCATTTTTAAACAGCATTTATATATATATGTATGTTTCACGAAATTGATTCTGAATAATTCAGATTGCTTTCATTTATTTATTTCAAAATGTTTTGTGTGATGTTTTCCATTATTGATAGTTTTCATACTTAAGCTGTGAAAGGAACATTTTTAAGGGCTCAACACAACAGCTTTTATGATGCAGAAGCCACTTTAGTTTTTGATTCTGAATATATTATTCAGGTGTTTTGTTATTTATTTCAGAAATCCTTGTGATATATAATATTCAGTTTGTGCTGGTCTGACTTAAAAACACTCAAAATAGTTTTTAAACACTCAAAATAGTGTTTAAAAATTACCTTCTGTTTTACTTTGTGTTTGTATATAGCCTGACTACGTCAGACTTCCTACTTCCGCTCAATTTCATTTCGCTTCTGTACTCAGCAAAAGTGAAATGTCTACGAAGCAAAGTGAAGTAGCAGAGTCTGGTATTACCAGGCTAGTTTGTATAGACCATAACGCATAAAAGCGCATTAACAGGAACATTAAAGAATGTTCTTTAAAAAAGTAACTAAACAGTAAAACAGTAATGCATTACTTTTTTGGTGTAAGTAATCAACAAAGTAATTGAGTTACTTTTTGTATTAAGTAACTACTGTAACTAGTTACTGATATGAATGTTTGAGTGTGAGTATGTGAGGTTTACCTTGCACAACAAAATCTCAAAGTATAGTTATGTTTATCACAGACCAGAATATGAGATGGTCCCCTCAAAAAACTTTATATTAATTAAAATTAATAATCATTATAACAACATCACACTGAGTTTATCATGATAATGCAGCTGGATTCACTATGAGTTCCTATGTTTTTCATTTATAGGCTATTAACATCATGTAGTTTTTGTGTAAAGACACACGCAGTACATTATCAGCATTAAACAGCCTGTGCAAAGCTTTTTAAAAGCAGTCTATAGTGAAAGATTATTTGTTTTTAATTAACTTTGGTTGGATGTATTTGGAATCAACTGTAGGCAACTGTACTTTGTTCACAATAGTGTGAAACAACTGGCCCATATAATCAGCCTCTTAGGTCAACATCAAGTCATTGAATGGGCTCTCCATGGGAGAGATCCTTTCAAGTCACCAAAAGGTTACACTATCATTGTCTCTCCATGGGGTGTTATTGTATTGTTTGTAGCACATTTGTTAACAGGTATAAAGGTCTGGTCTCACAGACAGTACCTTGGGTTAAGATTGTATGAAGGGCAGAACCTGATTTTACCAAGTGAGACATGTTCCTGGGACAACATCGTTGTTGACCCTGGAACAACATTGTGATTAACCAATCAGATTTGAAGAACCAGTTTATAGATTTTGTGAAGTTTACGCTTAAAATCAGTGTTTGGTGCTTGTACATCAGTGTCATTCATCTATCATATCCTCTGATTTTAGGGATTACTCATGGTTAAGGTTAGGTTTAGGTGTAGGGATTTGGTTAAGAATATATTTTTGGAGTAAAATGTTGTTCCAGGGTCAACAAAATATGTTGACCTAGGAACACATCGAACTTGGCAAAATCAGGACGTGCGTATGAAGGATGACATGCTAACATCACTGCTGAAGAACTGCTACACTGCTACCTTCAATAAATTCTTCTCCCCACAAGAACTTTGATCAAGCTTACTTATTTTATGTATTAGAGAAATCTAGTACATTGGCGAGCCACCCAAACTACTGCTCAGCCAGATACAGCAAAATCTAACAATTTGGCGGAGCCAGCCAGGAGAGACTGACAAGAAGAGAACTCACCAATTGCAACAAGAAGTGAACAAAAGAGTTTTGGAAATTCTACAGTTTTTGTGTTGAAGATCAACAGACCGCATCTGTGGACATAAGTTATTTGAATCAACTTGATCCTTTCTCAAAGATTCTAATTTGGTGAGTGAAACTATCAGCTCTCTAAAAGAACTTAAAAGAACACTTTTTCATAAGTAAGCAGATCATTTGATGTGTGTAGTGTAACCATAATAACCAGTGTAGCACTGTTTAAGAAATGTTTGGCTTAGGCCTTTCTCTTGAGTCTGTAGGAACCTTTTAAATGATTTAGTTAATTCTCCTGAGACTGTAGGAGCTATAGAAAAAGTGTTTATAGCTTGGTCCAGTCCTCTTGAGTCTATAAGAATCATTCAAGAAAGAGGTTTAGTCCGTTCTCGTGAGACTGTAGGAGCCATAGATGTGTAATTATAGGCTTAATCCTGTTCTCTGGAGTCTGTAGGAATTGTTTAAGAAACAATTTAGTCCGTTCATCAAGAGACTGTAGTAGCAGAGGCTTGGTCCTTTCTCTTTATGTCTGTAGGAATTGTTTAAGAAACAATTTAGTCCGTTCATAAAGAGATTGTAGAAGCAGAGGCTTGGTCCGTTCTCTTTTTGTCTGTAGGAATTGTGTGAAAGAAACAATTTAGACCAGTAATCAAGAGACTGTAGAAGCAAGGGCTTGGTACTTTCTGTTTGTATCTGTAGGAATTGTTTAAGAAACAATTTAGTCCGTTCATAAAGAGATTGTAGAAGCAGAGGCTTGGTCCGTTCTCTTTTTGTCTGTAGGAATTGTGTGAAAGAAACAATTTAGACCAGTAATCAAGAGATTGTAGAAGCATAAGCTTGGTCCTTTCTCTTTTTGTTTGTAGGAATTGTGTAAAAAAAAAACAATTTAGTCCATTTCTCCAGAGACTGTAGGAGTCATAGATAGAATTGGGACTGATGTTGCTGCAAGAATTGGGAATTCTTGACTGGGTGCTAATTCAGTAGCCACTAATGTAGATTTAAATTAATGTTCAAACCGAATTAGAAGATGATGGCATAAAACCATGAAACTATAAGTTTGTTTGCCTTCCATAAAAATACAGGAAAAAAAAAAATATATAATGTAAATTGTCTAAGGGACAAATTTGAAAAAGGCATTCAGCCTTCTGAGCTAGAACTCAATTCAGACATTAAACAAGGAAAATTAGCCTGAATGTAAATGTTTTGTTTTAAATGGAAGATTGAAAACTAAGCTGAGCTTTTAAACTAATGATTTGTCTGTGTAACTGAAAATGGTCAGTCTAACAGACTGCTGTGAATTTAAATCTGAATAAGTACCTTTAACAGTTCTAACACCTTTTGTTCTGTTTTCACACCTCTGAGGGCACTTTTCCTGTATTCGCCATGGCTGAGTCTGCACAAAACAAAGGCAATAGTCATGCATTGAGGCCAACAACAGAAAGACATGGAACAGAACCTCCAAATGTTACCATTGATCAGATGTTGGAGAATCTGAATGCATATCTGGACAAAAGGCTGGGACTGAGGAAGTGCCATGATGACATCTGCCAGAAGTACAGCATCAAGTACTCAGAGAGTGGACTATGGGCTTTGCCGGACATTAAAAGGGCTTATGGAAAGATGCAGCGCTTAAGGACATACACCAACAGAGATGGCTTGTCTGTAATTTTGCTCAAACAAATTCGACAGCATCTACAGAGATGTGAAACTGACAAATTACAACATGAGAAAAAAGCAGAGAAAGCAAAGGTTCGAGCACTGGCTGAACAATTACAGACTGTAAAGAAGGACAAAGAAAGACTGTTACATCAGAATGACAAGTTGTTAACTTTGCTCTCCAAACGACTGGAATCAAAAGCTTCAAGCAGCTCTGATAACAGTGATGCAGATATCAACACACATACTGAAATTACAAAGGACAAACTGAAGGTTAGACTTGCTCCTGTAATTATTAAGAACAGAAGAACTGAAACTGAAAATGAAGAGGAGTATGAGGAAGATGGTGAACGACGAACTCGCACAGTAAAAAAGGTAATAAAGAAATATGTTCCATACAGAACATACCAGCCAGCTACTCCAGAGCAAGTTGACAAATGGTCAAAAGAATTGCCAGATGTGTACAAGCAACCACGGAAAGTATGGCAATTTCTTCAACGCTTGCAGAAAATCTACAATTTACATCCACTGGACAGTGTGATGATTGTTAATGTGAACTTAAGAGACAATGACCAACAACGACTTACAGAAAGTGTTGAAAGAAGGATTGGTGAATCTCAAGAAAACATTGAAGCTGGATGGGAAGCGGTTCAAACCTTCTTATTTGAACTGAAACCTGCAGAGGTTAATTGGGCTAAAATTACCTCTTGTGTGCAGAAGACAGGAGAAAGTGTTGCAGAATTTGAAGAACGCTTCAGACAAACTTGGATGGAACATGCTGGTTTGAACAACAACATTGAAGAACTCTGTGAAGACACTAGCATCCCTTTTAAAACCATATTTGTGAATGGACTGAAACCTGAGGTTTCTAAAACTCTTAAAATCAGGTATGATGACTGGGACAGCACTGGAACAACATTTATGCAGATTGTAGAATGGTCAGCAAAGATTGAAAGAACACAGGAAGTCGATCTCAGAGTTTTACAATCCAAAACCTTGTCATACAACAACAGGACAATGGGATACGAAAAAAGTGAATATCAGAGACACTCGAGAGAAAACTCAGGAAAGATTTAGACATTGCAACGAGGAAGGACACTGGATTCGTGATTGTAAGCTGAGTTTGAGACAAAGTGATGACGACCACCTGTTGAAGAGGTTTCAGCAGTTGAGAGCCAAACAAAAACAGACTCTGCTAAATGCTGTGGAGCCACAGGGAAACTGAAGAACCTCTCTCTGCAGCACCAGCTAGTGACATCTTATCCAAAAGCTGATGGACTCCATGAAACCTCAACAACTGAAGCCACAGAGGATGTCCTAGTAGACAGTGCTGCTAAACAAGCCGTAAAGGAGAGAGGTAAACATGCAGCGGCATTAAGACAACTTCAGCAAAACTCACAAATTGTTCTACATAGTAAACAGATTCAAATTGAATTGGCCAGGAAACAATCATCATTGTTAATGGAAGATGTAAAAAAAACATGATGACAACCGATGCCTTAAGGAAAACCACAAGGAAAATGGACTATGCCCTTTTGAACATGTCACAGGCCGGCCCATGTCCACTGAAAATCTAACATCTGACAGCCTTGTCCAAACTGATGAAAGACTCAGTCTGGCAGTACACAATGCCAAGAATCAAGTTTTGGCACCTCCAAAAGGGAGCCATGGTTTAGTGCCCAACAAATGGGTAAAGATTAAAAAAACTGATGTGTCGCAACAAGAATACAGATGGGAAAGACCAATTGAGGATCTTTTAGTAACTGACACAGCAGTTAGGGCACAGGGAAACAATGAGTGGATTGATGTGAATTTGCCTAGAGATGAGGGATAGATGGCAGTAGTGTTTTTCAGAGTCCAAATATGGTGGGACTAGAGTTTTTAGGCTCTAGCTTGTCGCCTGAGGACGAAGACATGAACATTTCACCACTGATAAACACTGTAGTGTCCTGCCAACATTAAATAGGGACAGTTATATTGGTAATTAGGCATATTTTGTTTAAACTATTTCTTTGGAAAGATTTGTTTCCCTTTTCTCTGGTGTGATTGTAGGTGTCCCAGCGTTTCAGAGGATGAGCAAAGATATCCAACGCTTGGACCAAACTGCACTGGCCACCTAGATAAACATGCCTTAACATCTACAGAACACAACAACATTCGTCACTTCCACAAGATCGCAACATTAAAATAAAAAAAGAACTTAGGCATTAAAGATAATGCAAACCTCACCATGAACTCTTATTCTGTCATCTTAAGTAAGGGAGCCTGTATGCAGCATTCTGTATTCATGATTACTGAAAAGTATTGCAAGAAGGAACCTGTATACAGCATGTGTACATGACTACTAAAATTATAACTGTTTTGTATGTTCTTTCTATTATGTGTGATCAAAATGATCAAAGGGGGGATTGAAAGATTATTTGTTTTTAATTAACTTTGGTTGGATGTATTTGGAATCAACTGTAGGCAACTGTACTTTGTTCACAATAGTGTGAAACAACTGGCCCATATAATCAGCCTCTTAGGTCAACATCAAGTCATTGAATGGGCTCTCCATGGGAGAGATCCTTTCAAGTCATCAAAAGGTTACACTATCATTGTCTCTCCATGGGGTGTTATTGTATTGTTTGTAGCACATTTGTTAACAGGTATAAAGGTCTGTTCTCACAGACAGTACTTTGGGTTAAGATTGTATGAAGGATGACATGCTAACATCACTGCTGAAGAACTGCTACACTGCTACCTTCAATAAATTCTTCTCCCCACAAGAACTTTGATCAAGCTTACTTATTTTATGTATTAGAGAAATCTAGTACATTGGCGAGCCACCCAAACTACTGCTCAGCCAAATACAGCAAAATCTAACAAGTCTATAGTATTAGAATATGAGCTGGGTCATTCTGTCGATTCATTCAGGGCTGCTCTGGGTTTAGTACAAACACAACACTAGTCTAGGGAGGTATAGTATAGTCTTGTCTCTTGGAAATGTAGAGAACAGATTTCCTCAGCTTTCCTTAAGACTGTCCTTGTCCTGTTTGCAAATGGCTAAAAGGGAAGAAAAAAAGAATACATAGAATCAGTTCACAGTTTTATGAAAAGCAATGAAATCCTTATAATCAAGTGATGATAAACTTAATCAATAACACTTTTGAATAACGGTCCATTAGTTAATTTTTTATCGCTGGCGCCGATACAGGATGGCTGCCTCCGTGACGAGCTCCGCATATGTTTTTGTGTTTTTGTTAGTTTGTCCTGTCTTTAGTTATATTCCTGCCATCAGTTTCACCAGGGAAGAACTGCTGAACATTCGGCAGAACGCACCACAAGATGTTTTTCCGGATTTCAATTATTCAGATGTTTTAGTGAACGTTGTTATCGGAGGAGCGGCGGCGCTGATCAAGCGCTTCAGGACGCGCAGACGGGGGAAGCGAGCGGGAGCGCTCGTCAGACTCAGGAAGCGCGGATTTCGAACGCCGTTGCCTAGCATCCATCTGGCAAATCTCCGCTCTCTACCCAACAAAACGGACGAACTCCTTCTGCTTTCTCGGACTAATAAGGATTTCTCTCACTCTGCTGCTCTGTGTTTCACGGAAACCTGGCTGAATGACACCATACCGGACAGCGCGCTCCATCTGCCGGACTTTCAGCTGTTTAGAGCGGATCGCGAATCAGAATCCACTGGGAAATCGCGCGGCGGCGGGACATGCTTTTACATCAATGAACGGTGGTGTACAGATGTAACTGTGTTAAAGAAGACGTGCTGCTCAAATCTCGAAACACTCTTCATTAACTGCAAGCCGTTCTATTCGCCGCGGGAGTTTCAATCGTTCATTCTGGTCAGTGTTTACATCCATCCTCAAGCGCATGTGAGCTCAGCTTTACAGAAACTCGCTGATCAGATCACAGAGACAGAACAACAACACCCTGACTCTGTTTTAATCATTCTCGGGGACTTTAATAAAGCCAATCTGTCCCGTGAACTGCCAAAATACAGACAGCATGTTACATGTCCCACAAGAGACAGTAATATATTGGATCATATTAGACTTATATTAGATTAGACTTGAACACTTTGTTGGCATCAGTGGAAGTGCATTAGCATGGTTTAAATCGTACTTATATGACCGCCATCAGTTCGTAGCAGTGAATGAAGATGTATCATATCGATCACAAGTGCAGTATGGAGTACCTCAAGGCTCAGTTCTAGGGCCGCTACTCTTCACGCTTTATATGTTACCCTTGGGAGATATCATCAGGAAACATGGTGTTAGCTTTCACTGTTATGCTGATGATACGCAGCTCTATATTTCCTCGCAGCCCGGTGAAACACACCAATTTGAAAAACTAATGGAATGCATAGTCGCTATAAAAAATTGGATGACGAGTAATTTCTTACTGCTAAATTCAGAAAAAACAGAGGTGTTAATCATAGGGCCTAAAAACTCTACTTGTAATAACCTAGAACACTGTCTAAGACTTGATGGTTGCTCTGTCAATTCTTCGTCATCAGTTAGGAACCTAGGTGTGCTACTTGATCGCAATCTTTCCTTAGAAAGCCACGTTTCTAGCATTTGTAAAACTGCATTTTTCCATCTCAAAAATATATCTAAATTACGGCCTATGCTCTCAATGTCAAATGCAGAAATGTTAATCCATGCATTTATGACTTCAAGGTTAGACTATTGTAATGCTTTATTGGGTGGTTGTTCTGTACAGCTAGTCCAAAATGCAGCAGCAAGAGTTCTTACTAGAACCAGGAAGTATGACAATATTAGCCCGGTCCTGTCCACACTGCACTGGCTCCCTATCAAACATCGTATAGATTTTAAAATATTGCTTATTACTTATAAAGCCCTGAATGGTTTAGCACCTCAGTATTTGAATGAGCTCCTTTTACATTATACTCCTCTACGTCCGCTACGTTCTCAAAACTCAGGCAATTTGATAATACCTAGAATATCAAAATCAACTGCGGGCAGCAGATCCTTTTCCTATTTGGCGCCTAAACTCTGGAATAACCTACCTAACATTGTTCGGGAGGCAGACACACTCTTGCAGTTTAAATCTAGATTAAAGACTCATCTCTTTAACCTGGCATACACATAACATACTAATATGCTTTTAATATCCAAATCCGTTAAAGGATTTTTAGGCTGCATTAATTAGGTAAACTGGAACCGGAACACTTCACATAACACCGTACTTTCTACATCATTAGAAGAATGGCATCTACGCTAATATTTGTCTGTTTCTCTCTTGTTCCGAGGTCACCGTGGCCACCAGATCCAGTCTGTGTCCAGATCAGAGGGTCACTGCAGTCACCTGGATCCAGTACGTATCCAGACCAGATGGTGGATCAGCACCTAGAAAGGACCTCTACTGCCCTGAAAGACAGCGGAGACCAGGACAACTAGAGCCCCAGATACAGATCCCCTGTAAAGACCTTGTCTCAGAGGAGCACCAGGACAAGACCACAGGAAACAGATGATTCTTCTGCATAATCTGACTTTGCTGCAGCCTGGAATTGAACTACTGGTTTCATCTGGTCAGAGGAGAACTGGCCCCCCAACTGAGCCTGGTTTCTCCCAAGGTTTTTTTCTCCATTCTGTCACCGATGGAGTTTCAGTTCCTTGCCGCTGTCGCCTCTGGCTTGCTTAGTTGGGGTCACTTCATCTACAGCGATATCATTGACTTGATTGCAAATTAAAACAGACACTATTTCAACTGAACAGAGATTACATAACTGAATTCAATGATGAGCTGCCTTTAACTATCATTTTGCATTATTGAGACACTGTTTTCCAAATGAATGTTGTTCAGTGCTTTGGCGCAATGTATTTTGTTTAAAGCACTATATAAATAAAGGTGATTGATTGATTGATTGATCACTGTTACACCACAATAAAGGATGCATTTCACTCTGTTCCACGAGCAGCTTTGGGACGTTCTGATCACCTTCTGGTTCATCTTATACCGTCCTACAGGCAGAAACTAAAATCAGCTAAACCTGTATCAAGGACTGTAAAAAGATGGACTAATGAAGCAGAGCAGGATTTACAATCTTGTTTTGACCTCACTGATTGGAGTGTTTTTGAAGCTGCTGCCACCGATCTGGATGAACTCACAGAGACCGTAACATCATATATCAGTTTCTGTGAGGATATGTGTATTCCTACAAAGACGCAACTTATTTACAATAATGACAAACCGTGGTTCACTGCAAAACTCAGACAGCTCCGTCAGGCCAAAGAAGATGCTTACGTGAAGGGGGACAATGTCTTGTATAAACAGGCTAAATACACATTGGAAAAGGAGATCAAAGTGGCAAAGAGGAATTATTCTGAAAAAATAAGGACTCAGTTCACTTCCAACGACTCCGCATCAGTGTGGAAAAGTCTAAAGAATATCACCAATTACAAGACACCACCCCCCAGCACCGTAGAGAATCAACGACTGGCAGACGATCTGAACGAGTTTTACTGCAGGTTTGAAAGAACACCCATCACCTGCCCTGAACGCCTCCCCACAAAACCATTCACACCCTTCACAACTCCTGCAACCAGCCCTGAATGCCTCTCCAAACTACCGTTCACACCATTAACAGCTCCTGCAACCCATCCTGAACACCTCTCCAATCAAGCACTCTCACCATTCTCACCTCCTGCATCCCCCCTCTCCCCCACACCTGCAATTCAGATCAGCGAGGATGCGGTGCGCCAGGTCTTCCGGAAGCAGAAAAGGAAAAAAGCACCAGGCCCAGATTGTGTTACACCAGCCTGTCTGAAATCCTGTGCTGACCAGCTGGCCCCCATCTTCACACAGATCTTCAACAGATCGCTGGAACTGTGCGAAGTCCCTTCATGCCTCAAACGTTCCACCATCATCACTGCATTATGTTCTGCAACACCTAGACAGACCGGGGACTTATGTGAGGATCCTGTTTGTGGACTTCAGCTCGGCCTTCAACACGATCATCCCAAACCTCCTCCTGCCCAAACTAAATCAGCTCTCCGTGCCCACCTCCGTCTGTCAGTGGATCAACAGCTTCCTGACAGACAGGCAGCAGCTAGTGAGGCTGGGAAAATACACATCCAGCACCCGTACAATCAGCACCGGAGCTCCCCAGGGCTGCGTTCTCTCCCCACTGCTCTTCTCCCTGTACACCAACGATTGCACATCTAAGGACCCCTCTGTCAAGCTCCTGAAGTTTGCAGATGACACTACACTCATCGGCCTCATTCAGGACGGTGACGAGTCTGCTTACAGACAGGAGGTAAAAGAGCTGGCTGTCTGGTGCACTCTCAACAACCTGGAGCTTAACACCCTCAAAACAGTGGAGATGATCGTGGACTTCAGGAGAAACCCCCCTGCACTCTCCCCACTCACCATCATGAACAGCACTATGACTGCAGTGGAGTCATTCAGGTTCCTGGGAACCACCATCTCTCAGGACCTGAAGTGGGACATTCACATTGACTCCATCGTAAAAAAGGCCCAGCAGAGGTTGTACTTTCTCCGCCAGCTGAGGAAGTTTAACCTGCCACAGGAGCTGCTGAAACAGTTCTACTCCACCATCATTGAATCCATCCTCTGCACTTCAGTAACTGTCTGGTTCAGCTCAGCTTCTAAATCTGACCTCAGAAGACTACAGAGAGTAGTCCGGACTGCTGAGCGAATCATCGGTTCAACTCTCCCATCTATTCAAGAACTGTACTTATCCAGAGTGAGAAAAAGGGCTGTCAAAATCACTCTGGACCCCTCACATCCAGCACACTCCCTCTTTGAACTGTTGCCATCTGGTCGACGCTACAGAGCTCTGAACACCAGAACAACCAGACACAGGACCAGTTTCTTCCCTCAGGCAATCCATCTTATGAACAGCTGACAATAATGGCGAACACACTACACTTTATATTTATATACACACACACTTTATTTATCTAACACACATACTTAGTATACACTTAAATTTTGCACACAATATATATGTACATACATAACTTCACTTTGTAATATACCTGCCTACAATTGTCATTTGTATATTGTCATTCACTGTCTACATATTTGTATTTTATTCTTTTATTATGTGTTTTATGTTCTGTCGCTGTCATTCTGTTGTACTGCGGAGCTTCTGTCACGAAAACAAATTCCTCGTATGTGTAAACATACCTGGCAATAAAGCTCATTCTGATTCTGATTCTGATTTATTTAACTACTTTAGTTAACATGATCTAAGCAAGAACAATCCTTATACAGCATTTATTAATCTTAGTTGATGTTCATTTCAACATTTACTAATGCATTATTTAAATCAAAAGTTGTGCTTGTTAACATTAGTTAATGCACTCTGAATTAGCATGAATTAACAATGAAAAACTGTATTAATTAATTAATTAATTAACATTAACTAAAGGACTAGTATTCTAAAGTGTTACCTAATCTTTGTAAATAAGTAACGGTAGTGAAATTAAAGAGAGAAGATTTAGCTCCATTATTAATCTAGACATTCAAAGGGTTCACTCTGTATAGTACAGACCAAAAGTTTGGACACACCTTCTCATTCAAAGAGTTTTCTTTATTTTCATGACTATGAAAATTGTAGATTCACACTGAAGGCATCAAAACTATGAATTAACACGTGGAATTATATACATAACAAAAAAGTGTGAAACAACTGAAAATATGTCATATTGTAGGTTCTTCAAAGTAGCCACCTTTTGCTTTGATTACTGCCTTGCACACTCTTGGCTTTCTCTTGATGAGCTTCAAGAGGTAGTCACCTGAAATGGTCTTCTGGGCCAACGGGATGTGACAATAAGCGACACTGACTTCTATTTTAGAAATGGATTTTATTTTCTGCGGCAGGAACAACTTCCTAAATATGACAGCTATGACAGCAATAATCTCAGGTAATGATTATCCCTTGTGGATTGTTCAAATTCACTACCCTTTCGAGTTGTTCGTGGATGAAAACATCCACTCAATTAAACTGCTCTAAAAATGTATCAGATTCATATTTTTTTCAATTGTTTTTGCATAAATCTGTTAATCAACTTCAGTCCTGATCAAAACTACCAAATGTTTACAAGAAAATCCAAGAATTTAACTCTTTAATTGCCAAGTTCATAAATGATGTCACTGATTTGGGGGAAAAAAAACCACACACAAAATGACTTATTTTCAATATAAAAGTAATTGTGGCTGGATTTTTTTTTAACTTTTTATAACAGTCTTGGGCATGTCAAAAATTAGTAGCAACATTGGCTTTGATGCATTTTTAGTTTTTGTGCAGCATAAGATTAAATTTTTTTCTCCCTAATTAGTTGTTGGTGGCTGTTTTTGCCCCATTGACTTCCATTATAACAACATTTTTTGATTGCAAAGCCATGACACCATATAATCACGCATTCTTGATTGTTTGTGGTTTTCCCTTTTGGGAAGAGGTAAAATTAAAGCTGCAAGCAGCCTTTCTGGGGCCAAGCCCTTATTGCTCTTTGGCTTTTAAGGGTTTTTCAAGCAACTTTTTCAGCACTTTTTACAGAACAGATAGATTCAGAATTACAGATAAGGTGAAATCAGAAGGTCTGATGAGAACGAACGCAGAATGAAGTTACAAAAACACACTTATTTTTGATCCCATATTAAGAAACTTTAGTACAGCTCTTACCCATGTAATAAAGGAATTGAAATGACAACTTTATACCCAATTTTAAACTTTTCCCATACAGGTTTCGAACCCACAACCTCACAGGTTCAGTACCAACGCCTTAGCTAAGTGTGCCACATTAGTTGACACACAACTTACACGGCACAGAAGAGAAGTTAAGGTGTGAGAATGATCTCTCTCACAAGCCCGAAGTAGCATTTTAGCCAGATTAGCATGCTACGCTAAAAAATGCTAACATTGTCAAAGTTAACCAGATTGCTCAAGAGACCCATTAGAGTGAATAGAAAAGTGTTAGCATTTTAGTTCATTAGCATGCTAAGCTAACTAGCATAAATCAACAAGCACAGGCACGGTCAACTTCGGAGCTGTACATCTCTGGAACGGGAGTGAATATCAAAAATCTGTTGAGTCATTTCTGTCAGGCCCGGTCTGAAGTTCATCTGATAAAATTTTTAACAAAATTGAACAAGAT
This sequence comes from Carassius gibelio, assembly GCF_023724105.1. Lineage (NCBI taxonomy): Eukaryota > Metazoa > Chordata > Actinopteri > Cypriniformes > Cyprinidae > Carassius > Carassius gibelio. Next base: position 7,943,326 of record NC_068417.1, on the reverse strand, counting down.
TTCAGGGAGGAGTAGTGAAAAAACTGTATTTCATTCCATTCAATATGGCGGACAGACGCCATGTTGGAAAATGACAATTGAGACATCCTCAGAATCGGCATAACCAAAGGAATAAAATGACATAAAAATAACAAAAATCGATCAACATTTACAGTAGTTATAAGGGGTTTTGCAAGAATCGTTATATCTCTTGAACACTAGGTGGCGCTGTCTTCCAACTTCCGGGGTACTTCCGGCACATGGTGTTGATGATGCCTATCGATTTTTGTGAAGATTTGTACAGTAGTTCAAAAGTTAGAGCAATTTTTGACAAATTTCAAAATGGCGGACGGGTGGTCCAGGTGGTCTTGACAAAATTGACATCCACAGATTCGAAATGATCTACAGAAACCATAGACATCAAGATCATAATTTTCTGATGAATTGTTCAGAAGTTATAAGCTAAAAAGTGCATTTTTGGTATCTCAACACCCATAGGTGGCGCTGTTCCCAAATTTAGCATGGACCCCCAGATCATGGTGTAGATGAAGTGTACCAAGATTGGTATCGATTGATCAAAGTTTGGCCGAGATACAGCATCTCTACCGATTTGAGGTCAACCTCTGTAAGTTCACAGCATCATAACTTTTTTTTTCACTAGTGTTCAAAAAATTCTGTTCAGTCTATTCTGTGCGGCTCAGTCCAAAGATTATCTGTGCCAAATTTCAGAAGAATTGGACCAATTTTGAAGGAGGAGTAGTGTTTAGACTGATTACTGTACTTTTCAAAATGGCTGCTACTGTAATGGGCGGAGTCTTAATGTAAGATATGGAATGGAATCTCCATGAAGAGACAAAACAGATGTACTAAGTTTTATTTTCATAGAATTAGTGGTTCAAGAGTTATTAACGTTTGAATGTTGAATTTTTGAACTGGTGGTGGCGCTGTAGAGTTGGTCCTAGAGACCCCAAAGTTGGTCAGATCACTAATAATGGTCATCTCTACAAGTGTGCCAAATTTCATCATTTTCCCATGTTCCCTTCATAGGGCTGCCATAGACTCCCATTGGACGAAAATAATAATAATAATAATTAAAGCTGCAAGCAGCCTTTCTGGGGCCAAGCCCTTATTGCTCTTTGGCTTTTAAGGGTTTTTCAAGCAACTTTTTCAGCACTTTTTACAGAACAGATAGATTCAGAATTACAGAAGATAAGGTGAAATCAGAAGGTCTGATGAGAACGAACGCAGAATGAAGTTACAAAAACACACTTCTTTTTGATCCCATTTTAAGAAACTTTAGTACAGCTCTTAACCATGTAATAAAGGAATTGAAATGACAACTTTATACCCAATTCTAAACATTTCCCATACAGGTTTCGAACCCACAACCTCACAGGTTCAGAACCAACGCCTTAGCTAAGTGTGCCACATTAGTTGACACACAATTTACATGGCACAGAAGAGAAGTTAAGGTGTGAGAATGATCTCTCTCACAAGCCCGAAGTAGCATTTTAGCCAGATAAGCATGCTACGCTAAAAAATGCAAACATTGTCAAAGTTAGATTGCTAAAGAGACCCATTAGAGTGAATAGAAAAGTGTTAGCATTTTAGCTAATTAGCATGCTAAGCTAATTAGCATAAATCAACAAGCACAGGCACGGTCAACTTCGGAGCCGTACATCTCTGGAACGGGAGTGAATATCAAAACTCTGTTCGGTCATTTCTGTCAGGCCCGGTCTGAAGTTCATCTGATAAAATTTTGAACAAAATTGAACAAGATTTCAGGGAGGAGTAGCGAAAAAACTGTATTTCATTCCATTCAATATGGCGGACAGACGCCATGTTGGAAAATGACAATTGAGACATCCTCAGAATCGGCATAACCAAAGGAATAAAATGACATAAAAATAACAAAAATCGATCGACATTTACAGTAGTTATAAGGGGTTTTGCAAGAATCGTTATATCTCTTGAACACTAGGTGGCGCTGTCTTCCAACTTCCGGGGTACTTCCAGCACATGGTGTTGATGATGCCTATCGATTTTTGTGAAGATTTGTACAGTAGTTCAAAAGTTATAGCAATTTCTGACAAATTTCAAAATAGCGGACGGGTGGTCCAGGTGGTCTTGACAAAATTGACATCCACAGATTCGAAATGATCTACAGAAACCATAGACATCAAGATCATAATTTTCTGACGAATTGTTCAGAAGTTATAAGCAAAAAAGTGCATTTTTGGTATCTCAACACCCATAGGTGGCGCTGTTTCCAAATTTGGCATGGACCCCCAAGTTATGGTGTAGATGAAGTGTACCAAGTTTGGTATTGATTGATCAATGTTTGGCCGAGATACAGCATCTCAACCGATTTGAGGTCAACCTCAGTAAGTTCACAACATCATAACTTTTTTGTCACTAGTGTTCAAAAAATTCTGTTCAGTCAAATCTGTGCAGCTCAGTCCAAAGATTTTATGTGCCAAATTTCAGAAGAATTGGACCAATTTTGAAGGAGGAGTATTGTTTAGACTGATTACTGTACTTTTCAAAATGGCTGCTACTGTAATGGGAGGAGTCTTAATGTAAGATATGGAATGGAATCTCCATGAAGAGACAAAATAGATGTACTAAGTTTTATTTTCATAGAATTAGTGGTTCAACAGTTATTAACGTTTGAATGTTGAATTTTTGGACTGCTGGTGGCGCTATAGAGTTTGGCCTAGAGACCCCAAAGTTGGTCAGATCACTTATAATGACCAGTTCTACAAGTGTGCCAAATTTTATCATTTTCCCATGTTCCCTTCATATGGCTGCCATAGACTCCCATTAGACGAGAAGAAGAAGAAGAAGAAGAAGAAGAAGAAGAATAATAATAATAATAATAATAATAATAAAACATACAGATACAATAGGGGCTACAGCCCTCTGGGCTTGGCCCCTAATAAAACGTACAGATACAATAGGGGCTACAGCCCTCTGGGCTTGGCCCCTAATTTGTTATTTTTACAGTTGATCACTAGGTGGGACCATTAACCCTTTAGATAGGCCTGTGCAAAAAAAGCTTAGTTTCTGACTTGTATATGAAGCTATATGGAGTATAACAGCATATTATATTGTGTGTGTATGTGTGTGTGTTTGAGAAAGAGAGAGACAGAGTGTATGAGAGAACTCTTTGCGCACTTACCTTGATGTATTTCAGAAAATCAAAATGTACACCTCAGCTCTCAGAACCACATGGAGTAAACAAAAGTGTATTTATGCACCTGCTTAATGGTGGTGAAAGTATTCGGTTGTTAAGTGATGACGTAAGAAGCGCTGTTTCCGGGTCCAGGCCTCAACTCGCTTCACTTGAGAATATGACCTCAGCAGCCGTTTATGAGCATTGTTTATTCATATTGATAATTTAAGCTAAACGCTTTCAAACTTACGATATACACTACAGCCTCCGTGCTCACAGTGTCCCAAACACAAATAATTTTTATATATATTTTTTTATATTTATATTTTCATTGTCTGGCTATCTGGTATGTCGGTATGGAGTTAAAGGTTAAGATTATAACTTTTTCGCTAGTATTCTATCACATTGTGAGTTTATATTAGCACCTTTTGTTGTTTTCTCGTGGTAACTGATAGAGCGTTTGGACACGGAAGCGCTGCTACGTGACGTCAGACTTAACAAGGGAATAGACTAAACAAAAGCAAAATACATGGATTTAAAAACTTGCATGGCATCGTGCTGGTCATTTAATGGTGAGAAGAGCAGCAAGCAACTTGTACCAAAGTTTTAGAAATGATTATGCAGCTTGACCCCTCCAGCGAGCTGCAGCTTATTTGAAGTTGGTATTGCATTTTGGTTCATAATACATTATGTTCATAAATTTAATGCAAAGTAGATTTTTTACAGGATTTTAAGGTTTTAAACTGGCTTTACCATCAAGAAAAACCACCAACAATCAAGAATCTATCTCACACACAAACACTATAATTTGCTGTTATACTCCATATAACTCCACATACAAGCCAGAAACTAAAGCCTTTTTTTGCACAGGCCTATCTAAAGGGTTAATGGTCCCACCTAGTGATCAACTGTAAAAATATATTTTTTTACCTCTTCCCAAGAATGCATGATTATATGGTGTCATGGCTTTGCAATCAAAAAATGTCGTTATAATGGAAGTCAATGGGGCAAAAACAGCCACCAACAACTAATTAGGGAGAAAAAATTTTAATCTAATGCTGCACAAAAACTAACAATGCATCAAAGCCAATTTTGTTACTAATCGTTGACATGCCCAAGACTGTGATAAAACATAAAAAAAAATATCCAGTCCACAATCAATTTTTATATTGAAAATATGTAATTTTGTGTTTTTTTTTTTTTTTTTTTTTCAAAGCAGTGACATCATTTATGAACTTGGTAATTAAAAAGTTAAAATCTTGGAATTTTTTTTAAACATTTGGTAGTTTTGATCAGGTCTGAAGTTGATTAATAGAGTTATGCAAAAAAAATTGAAAAAAATATTTATCTGCTACATTTATACAGCAGTTTAATTTAGTGGATGTTTTCATCCACGAACAACTCGAAAGGGTAGTGAATTTGCCCACAGTGTACCGTTGAGTTTATGAAAAAAATCAAAGCATTTTCCCAAAATATGGGTCAAAATAAGATTTGTCACCAAAAATCATTCCATTAGCTCAAACACAGAGAAAGTTGTGGCCAAAATAAGACTCAACTTTACCCCCTAGTGGACGAAAACGTCCCCAACAACCCACAAGGGTTAAGTGCTTTATTCAATGTTAAACGTGTCTACTGGGGTTTTGAATATTATTTTGCATAATCTTTATAGCCATGGTTGTTTTACTCTCATTTCTTTGCTAGAGTGAATAAATAACTCAGACCACTCCTGTATGCCCGTGACTGTGGTTTACTGAACAGCATTCACTTCTCCAAGTGCAATATACAAAAAGGTCCGTGCTGCAACATGAGTCTAATAAATACGATGGCGTTTTAGTGCCACTGAAAAAAAAAGAGAATATCACAAAAATAAAGTCGAAATATCACTTTATTTTTGTGATATTTCGACTTTATTCTTGTAGTATTACGACTTTATTCTCGTAGTATTACAACTTTATTCTTGAAACATTTCTATTTTATTCTCATAATATTTCGACTTTATTCTCGTAATATTTTGACATTATTCTCATAATATTTAGATTTTTTTCTCGTAGTATTACGACTTTATTCTCGAAACATTTCGACTTTATTCTCATAGTTTTACGACTTTATTCTCGTAATATTTTGACTTTATTCTTGAAACATTTCAACTTTATTCTCATAGTATTATGACTTTATTCACATAGTATTACGACTTTATTCTCGTAATATTTCAACTTTATTTTTGTGATATTTCGACTTCATTCTCGTATTACGACTTTATTCTCGTGTTACGACTTTATTCTCGTGTTACGACTTTATTCTCGAAACATTTCGACTTTATTCTTGAAACATTTTGACTTTATTCTCTAAACATTTTGACTTTATTCTCTAAACATTTTGACTTTATTCTCTAAACATTTTGACTTTATTCTCTAAACATTTTGGCTTTATTCTTGTAGTATTAAGACTTTATTCTCATAATATTTAAACTTTATTCTCGTAATATTTCGACTTTATTCTCGTAATATTTCGACTTTATTCTCCAAATTTTACGACTTTAATCTTGAGATCTTAGATTTTTTTTCCCAACGTTGCACTAAAAGCTGTCGTAAATAAAAATCACATTTTTTTAAATCCTTTTTTTTCCCACACAATTGCAACAAACACATATTTATCTCTATATCTGAACACGGTATCTGTCTGAACATTTCTAAACATTTTTTATTTCTCCCCCCTTTTCTTTTTCTTTTCATCTCTAATTTATAGGCTTTAGATTTCTAAACACATTCTTTTCTCAGCCTGCAGAACATGTTTTATATAAAAGAGAGGGTATAAGAATCAGTCCATGTTTAAATATGTAACAAAGTCCTTCAAATACTGTGTTTTGACACTAATCTGACCTGCTCTGTTAGTGACAGTAGGTTTTGTGTCACCATTTGGCAGAAGAAAAAAAAACCTCCATTTGTCTGTTGTTCTCAGCAAACTTTTCTTGCTTCGTGACCTGATCTTGATGGCCAGTGTGTCTAAGGTACGTTCTGTTTCTCCTCAGAACACCACCACTGTCCAGTTCAACCCTGTATGATCGGTTGTTGACTGGTTCCAGAACTGTTGCCAAACCTTTTGTGATATAACATAACCTATCACACTATTATCTCCTCCATTTCCTCTATGCATCCATCTTCATGGTCTCCAGCATCTGTTAACACCCACTGACAGACTTCTGAATGGCTTCCACATAAAAAATATGAATATGGTTTCTCCTTTGAATGAACTTTCAGGTGCTTCTTCAGGCCTGAAGCCCACAGATATGTTTTGTTGCACTGGTCACATGTGTGCAGCTCCTCTACATTGTGGCTGTTCAAGTGCTCCTTAAGGTGTGCCGATTGTCTGAAGCGCTTTCCACACTGATCACATGTGTATGCTTTCTCTCCAGTGTGGATCTTCCTGTGAACCTTGAGACTCTGTTTGTATGCGAAACACTTTCCACATTGATCACACGTGTGCGGCTTCTCTACACTGTGGACGTTCATGTGGTCCTTAAGGTGTCCTTGTTGTCTGAAACTCTTCCCGCACTGATCACGTGTGTATGGTTTCTCTCCAGTGTGGATCCTTATGTGAATATTGAGACTCTTCCTACATGTCAAACTCTTTCCGCACTGAGCACAGGTGAATCTTTTCTCCTCTTTTCTTTTCTGTAAAGAGATACTTTCAGTCTGTGACTTGTCATTGATTTTTCCATTTTTTACATGAAGTTTCTTTATCAGGTCTGAAATTAAAATTACATAAATACATTATAAGTCTTAAAAATCTGAGAGAAATGTGAGGTGAAATGCCATAAAAGTGAAGCTGAAAGCATGGCCTACACAAGGTTATGATCATTTCTATGTGCTTTTATGAATATTTTCCGTGAACAAGGCACAATGATCTCCAAATGTGAGTGGAGCAGGAAATGAAGAACTGTTGTAATTTTGATCAACATTATTTTTATATTTCAAGGTGTTCAGTTCCTTTTTGGGCACAAAACTAAATGATTTGTTAATATTGATTTTTATGTGAATGGCATGCAGCTGCATATACAGTGTTATGTACAATGTAATATTCAGTGTTGCTTGAATTTGTTACAACAAGGAAAAAAGAAAAAGAAAACAGCTGAAAGAGACCAGCGCATCTGCAAGAGAGAGAGAAATAAGTATTTGTTCTTCATTTATGTTATGTTAATTTTGCACAGTTTTAATTATGCAATACAAATATTAAAATAATAATAAAAAACACACCATGCAACAAAAATAATACAATTATGTATTGTTCATTTTACAAATTGCACAGGGAATACAAATGTGCCAAACTGTGATAAAAAATGTGTCATTTACTGTACGTTGGGAAAGTTAACTTAAGCAGTGTTATTATAGTTTTATTTTTGGATTTATTATTAGTTTAAAATTTGAATAATGAAATAACTTGTGGGTTTAATATGGAAGACTCAAAGTCTGTGGTTAAAGCTCCACTTAGCGATAAAAGGCAGCAAAATACACAAAGCAAAAGTGTTATTTCCCACACAATTGCAACAAACACATATTTTTTTTCCCACACAATTGCAACAAACACATATTTATCTCTATATCTGAACACGGTATCTGTCTGAACATTTCTAAACATTTTTTATTTCTCCCCCTAACCTCAATTTTCTTTTTCTTTTCATCTCTAATTTATAGGTTTTAGATTTCTAAACACATTCTTTTCTCAGCCTGCAGAACATGTTTTATATAAAAAAGACAGGGTACAAGAATCCATGTTTAAATATGTAACAAAGTCCTTCAAATACTGTGTTTTGACACTAATCTGACCTGCTCTGTTAGTGACAGTAGGTTTTGTGTCACCATTTGGCAGAAGAAAAAAAACCTCCATTTGTCTGTTGTTCTCAGCAAACTTTTCTTGTTTCGTGACCTGATCTTGATGGCCAGTGTGTCTAAGGTACGTTCTGTTTCTCCTCAGAACACCACCACTGTCCAGTTCAACCCTGTATGATCGGTTGTTGACTGGTTCCAGAACTGTTGCCAAACCTTTTGTGATATAACATAACCTATCACACTATTATCTCCTCCATTTCCTCTATGCATCCATCTTCACGGTCTCCAGCATCTGTTAACACCCACTGACAGACTTCTGAATGGCTTCCACATAAAAAATATGAATATGGTTTCTCCTTTGAATGAACTTTCAGGTGCTTCTTCAGGCCTGAAGCCCACAGATATGTTTTGTTGCACTGGTCACATGTGTGCAGCTCCTCTACATTGTGGCTGTTCAAGTGCTCCTTAAGGTGTGCCGATTGTCTGAAGCGCTTTCCACACTGATCACATGTGTATGCTTTCTCTCCAGTGTGGATCTTCCTGTGAACCTTGAGACTCTGTTCGTATGCGAAACACTTTCCACATTGATCACACGTGTGCGGCTTCTATACACTGTGGACGTTCATGTGGTCCTTAAGGTGTCCTTGTTGTCTGAAACTCTTCCCGCACTGATCACATGTGTATGCTTTCTCTCCAGTGTGGATCCTCATGTGAATATTGAGACTCTTCCTGCATGTCAAACTCTTTCCGCACTGAGCACAGGTGAATCTTTTCTCCTCTTTTCTTTTCTGTAAAGAGATACTTTCAGTCTGTGACTTGTCATTGATTTTTCCATTTTTGACATGATGTTTCTCCATCAGGTCTGAAATTAAAATTACATAAATACATTATAAGTCTTAAAAATCTGAGAGAAATGTGAGGTGAAATGCCATAAAAGTGAAGCTGAAAGCATGGCCTACACAAGGTTATGATCATTTTGAAAGGAATGAAATTATTTCCTTACGAAATTAACTCTCCAAGCCAAAACTCAGGAGCTCACAGAAAACAGATACCATTCTGCCATGCACCGATAACATTCTACCATGCAATAAAGCAATAAAACTGATCTGGAAAAGAGATCTTCAAGGAGTGCAAACAACACCTATTTACGACCTCCTTCCTCCCTCTCCTCTCCCCTCCTTGTCTCTGACTCTCACTCTTCTCCTCCAAAAGAAAGAATATCCATATGCCATGTTATATCTTGTGAAAATGTTGTTTTTTCCAATTCATGTTTAGTATCATTTTAAAGGTCTCTGTGCGATTGGTAAAATGGTCTCTATTTCACAATAGTCATTTATATTATGAGAATGATCAAGAACTTTTGTAGAATTGTGTTCTGTTGAGAAGGAGGTGTGTTCCCCTTTGGGGGTCTTTGAGAATGTTTAACTCCAACCAGGTTTGACCATTATGTGACCGCGGGAACCTATTGAACCAAAATGACCGTTATGTTTTTACAACTGATTTGAAGATTTCTTTGTTGTCTGGTTTGAGTATTTAAGGGGAGTGACAAAACAGTACGGGGCGATTCTGTAGTCAGATGAGCCCATAGTGTGGAGTATATCTCATATGCTCCATACTGAGTCCGAGATAATCAAATATCAAAATTGATACATAATCAACCATTGTGATCAGTTTTTAAATAGAAACATTGTCTAAATTTAATGATCCCGTGAAATTGGAGTCAGATTGAGCATGGAGCTAGACTAGGATTTAAACTAAATCCTGATAAATTCAGAAGCGCAAGTAAAAGACCGAATACGCATTAAACCTTCGACCAGGCCGCTGGATTCTGCTATTTGGGCTGGCGGGTGGATCCTTACAATTTCTATGTGCTTTTATGAATATTTTCCGTGAACAAGGCACAATGATCTCCAAATGTAAGAGGAGCAGGAAATGAAGAACTGTTGTAATTTTGATCAACATTATTTTTATATTTCAAGGTATTCAGTTCCTTTTTGGGCACAAAACGAAATGATTTGTTAAAATTGATTTTTATGTGAATGGCATGCAGCTGCATATACAGTGTTATGTACAATGTAATATTCAGTGATGCTTGAATTTGTTACAACAAGAAAAACAAGAAAAAGAAAACAGCCGAAAGAGACCAGAGCATCTGCAAGAGAGAAAGAGAAATAAATATTTGTTCTTCATTTATGTTATGTTAATTTTGCACAGTTTTAATTGTGCAATACAAATATTAAAATAGTAATAAAAAACACACATTGCAATAAAAATAATACACTTATGTATTGTTCATTTTACAAATTGCACAGGGAATACAAATGTGCCAAACTGTGATAAAACTGTCCGGAAACTTTTTGTAAACCTTGAAAATGTGTCATTTACTGTACGTGGGGAAAGTTAACTTAAGCAGTGTTATTATCGTTTTATTTTTGGATTTATTATTAGTTTAAAATTTGAATAATGAAAGAACTTATGGGTTTAATGTGGAAGACTCAAAGTCTGTGGTTAAAGCTCCACTTTAAAGTGGGTTTTTACAACTCACTAAAAGGCAGCAAAATACACAAAGCAAAAGTGTTATTTATTGGTTTATCTACGTTCATTCACAACAAGGTTCCTTCTATTATAAAAAACAAATTTGAAGAAATGCAAGCTTTATAATCTTATTTTTCTTCAGCCTCATCACTGAAGAATCAAGAATTAACACCAACCTGTTTGTTCTTCAGTGTGTTTCATTCTGCAGGGTTCTGGATCTCTCATGTTCTCTCTGTTCTTCAATTAACTCTGTCTCTGCAGATTTCACTTCTTCCTGATGCTTTGATGCCCATCTTCACTTGTAGATTGATGGGAATATTCCAGCATTTATTGATGAACTGCAGTGGGAGGAGCTTTACCGAAGGTGTGCTTGTTGTGGGAGGGGCTTCACTGAAAGTGTGATAGTTGTGGGAGGAGCTTCACTGAAGGAGGATCAAATCTGCCAAAATTAAATCAGTTCCTGATTTTGTTTTTACACTAATCTACACATTTTAACTTTTGATGTTCACTTTTCAGTTCGTCTCATAAAGTTACTATTGAGTAGAATAATCATATAATAATTATATACTCATTCAAAAACAGTATCCCTTCTTAGTTTTTACACATTCTATCCATATATTACAATTTAATTAAACAAACAAATATCAGCTTATAATTTCGCAAATGTGCAAAGTACAACAGAGTTTAAATTAACCATTTTTTTATTTCGATAAAGTCGTTTCAGTTTTGTGTTTTATATGAAACATGGTTATTATTACAGATTAATAAAATGAATGTAGCTTTGATGTATCTTGCCGATGTCACAATAGCTGATTGTCTTATTTGCTTAAGTGTGGGTTAATGTTGCAATTTACAGATCCGAAAACATGAATATAGTTAAAACAGCATCTTGAAGAAACATGAAGAAAAAAAAGAAACACTCATTAAACGAGCCATTCAGGAACAGCAAAAGATCATATCAACATAAATATATGTTAGTGGGTAGAAACTGATAATTTGTGTAAAGATATTTGGTAAAAGACTATAAAACTGTTCTAATAAAACAGTATGATTATTTTGCATAGTATGAAACAGAAAGAATTCCAGACGGTATAACGGTAGACAATAATAATGATACAACAAATAGACCAACCATTATATCAGAATCAGAATCAGAATCAGAATCAGAATGAGCTTTATTGCCAGGTATGTTTACACATACGAGGAATTTGTTTTCGTGACAGAAGCTCCGCAGTACAACAGAATGACAGCGACAGAACATAAAACACATAATAAAAGAATAAAATACAAATATGTAGACAGTGAATGACAATATACAAATGACAATTGTAGGCAGGTATATTACAAAGTGAAGTTATGTATGTACATATATATTGTGTGCAAAATTTAAGTGTATACTAAGTATGTGTGTTAGATAAATAAAGTGTGTGTATATAAATATAAAGTGTAGTGTGTTCGCCATTATTGTCAGCTGTTCATAAGATGGATTGCCTGAGGGAAGAAACTGGTCCTGTGTCTGGTCGTTCTAGTGCTCAGAGCTCTGTAGCGTCGACCAGATGGCAACAGTTCAAAGAGGGAGTGTGCTGGATGTGAGGGGTCCAGAGTGATTTTGACAGCCCTTTTTCTCACTCTGGATAAGTACAGTTCTTGAATAGATGGGAGAGTTGAACCGATGATTCGCTCAGCAGTCCGGACTACTCTCTCTAGTCTTCTGAGGTCAGATTTAGAAGCTGAGCTGAAACAGACAGTTACTGAAGTGCAGAGGATGGATTCAATGATGGTGGAGTAGAACTGTTTCAGCAGCTCCTGTGGCAGGTTAAACTTCCTCAGCTGGCGGAGGAAGTACAACCTTTGCTGGGCCTTTTTCACAATGGAGCCAATGTGTATGTCCCACTTCAGGTCCTGAGAGATGGTGGTTCCCAGGAACCTGAATGACTCCACTGCAGTCACAGTGCTGTTCATGATGGTGAGTGGGGGGAGTGCAGGGGGGTTTCTCCTGAAGTCCACGATCATCTCCACTGTTTTGAGGGTGTTAAGCTCCAGGTTGTTGAGACTGCACCAGACAGCCAGCTCTTTTACCTCCTGTCTGTAAGCAGACTCGTCACCGTCCTGAATGAGGCCGATGAGTGTGGTGTCATCTGCAAACTTCAGGAGCTTGACAGAGGGGTCCTTAGATGTGCAATCGTTGGTGTACAGGGAGAAGAGCAGTGGGGAGAGAACGCAGCCCTGGGGAGCTCCGGTGCTGATTGTACGGGTGCTGGATGTGTATGTACAGGCAGAAGAGCAGTGGGGAGAGAACACAGCCCTGGGGAGCTCCGGTGCTGATTGTACGGGTGCTGGATGTGTATTTTCCCAGCCTCACTAGCTGCTGCCTGTCTGTCAGGAAGCTGTTGATCCACTGACAGATGGAGGTGGGCACGGAGAGCTGATTTAGTTTGGGCAGGAGGAGGTTTGGGATGATCGTGTTGAAGGCCGAGCTGAAGTCCACAAACAGGATCCTCACATAAGTAGCAGTCTGTCTAGGTGTTGCAGAACATAATGCAGTCCAATGTTTACTGCATCATCCACAGACCTGTTTGCTCTGTAGGCAAACTGAAGAGGATCCAGCAAGGGTCCAGTGATGTCCTTCAGGTGGGCCAGCACCAGTTTTTCAAATGACTTCATGACTACAGACGTTAGAGCCACAGGCCTGTAATCATTTAGTCCTGTAATTTTGGGTTTCTTAGGGATGGGGATGATGGTGGAACGTTTGAGGCATGATGGGACTTCGCACAGCTCCAGCGATCTGTTGAAAATCTGTGTGAAGATGGGGGCCAGCTGGTCAGCACAGGATTTCAGACAGGCTGGTGTAACACAATCTGGGCCTGGTGCTTTTTTCCTTTTCTGCTTCCGGAAGACCTGGCGCACCGCATCCTCGCTGATCTGAATTGCAGGTGTGGGGGAGAGGGGGGATGCAGGAGGTGAGAATGGTGAGAGTGCTTGATTGGAGAGGTGTTCAGGATGGGTTGCAGGAGCTGTTAATGGTGTGAACGGTAGTTTGGAGAGGCATTCAGGGCTGGTTGCAGGAGTTGTGAAGGGTGTGAATGGTTGTGTGGGGAGTCGTTCAGGGCAGGTGATGGGTGTTCTTTCAAACCTGCAGTAAAACTCGTTCAGATCGTCTGCCAGTCGTTGATTCTCTACGGTGCTGGGGGGTGGTGTCTTGTAATTGGTGATCTTCTTTAGACTTTTCCACACTGATGCGGAGTCGTTGGAAGTGAACTGAGTCCTTATTTTTTCAGAATAATTCCTCTTTGCCACTTTGATCTCCTTTTCCAGTGTGTATTTAGCCTGTTTATACAAGACATTGTCCCCCTTCACGTAAGCATCTTCTTTGGCCTGACGGAGCTTATATTAGTTGCTCATAAACATCGTTAGAATTGCTAAAATGTTCTACAAGGCGAAAGAATCAAACAGTTATAACGTTAGTAAAAAATAAACTAGACAAAAAAGTTCGTCAAGACAAACTTTAAGTTGGCTTGAGAAAGCCTGACCAGAAAGTTTGAAAAATTTTAAAAGTTTAAAAAGTTTAAAAGTTTTAAGTTTGACGGTTTCAGTCTGAAATACTACATTTTTTAAATAAGTTTTAATAGCATAAAGTTTGAAGGCAATACAGTTTTGTACAGCAGCACACTGTTGCTATGTGGTTGCTTGGGTACCTGGGGTGGTTGCTAGGGTGTTGATATGCAGTTGCTAGGGTACCCAGAGTGGTTGCTAAGGTGTTGCTATGCGGTTGCTAGGGTATCTGGGATGGTTGCTAGGGTGTTGCTATGCGGTTGCTAGGGTACCCTGAGTGGTTGCTAAGGTGTTGCTATGCGGTTGCTAGGGTATCTGGGATGGTTGCTAGGGTGTTGCTATGCGGTTGCTAGGGTACCCTGAATGGTTGCTAAGGTGTTGCTATGCGGTTGCTATGGTATCTGGGATGGTTGCTAGGGTGTTGCTATGCGGTTGCTAGGGTACCATGAGTGGTTGCTAAGGTGTTGTTATGCGGTTGCTAAGGTATCTGGGATGGTTGCTAGGGTGTTGCTATGCGGTTGCTAGGTTACCCGGTGTGGTTGCTAAGGTGTTGCTATGCGGTTGCTAGGGTACCCTGGGTGGTTGCTATGGTGTTGCTATGCGGTTGCTAGGGTATCTGGGATGGTTGCTAGGGTGTTGCTATGCGGTTGCTAGGGTACCCGGGGTGGTTACTAAGGTGTTGCTATGCGGTTGCTAGGGTAACTGGGATGGTTGCTAGGGTGTTGCTATGCGGTTGCTAGGGTACCCTGAGTGGTTGCTAAGGTGTTGCTATGCAGTTGCTAGGGTATCTGGGATGGTTGTTAGGGTGTTGCTATGCGGTTGCTAGGGTACACTGAGTGGTTGCTAAGGTGTTGCTATGTGGTTGCTAGGGTACCCGGGGTGGTTGCTAAGATTTTGGTATGAGGTTGCTAGGATACCCTGGGTGGTTTCTAGGTTGGTTTGGATAGTTGCTAGAGTGTTGCTATGAAGATAGATAGATAGATAGATAGATAGATAGATAGATAGATAGATAGATAGATAGATAGATAGATAGATAGATAGATATAATTTGAAGATAGATAGAAAGGTAGATAGATAGATGAGTTTGATTATAGATAGATAGATAGATAGATAGATAGATAGATAGATGAGTTTGATGATAGATAGATGGATAGATAGATAGATAGATATATAGATAGATAGATAGATAGAAACAGTTAGTAGATAGATAGATAGATAGATAGATAGATAGATGAGTTTGAATATAGATAGATAGATAGATGAGTTTGAATGAGTTTGAATGGGTTAGTAATAGTACATAGAAGGTAAGTCTGATTGAGTCTAATGGGCTTCAGTGTGTTTAGATTTGAATTTTTGACAGTTTGAGTTTGACGGAATGTTCAGTTGAGCAGAGGCTTTTCAATGCAAGTCTATGGGATTTTTATTATTTTTTTTTATTATTTTTTTTTTGGGGGTTAGAAAATGTATATATTTATTTTTTCTCAGTTATTTTTATTACCATTTTCCAACAGTTTTATACAAATCACTTACATATATACAATTTGTATATGTATGACTGTAAAAAAAAAAAAAAAAAAAAAAAAAAACACAACCAAAGCAAAAAAAAAAAAAAACCTGCACATACATTAAGTATTAAGTAAAAATATATCAAATCAAGCAATAGGAGGGCCGTCCAAATTTACTCATTATAATAATTTTTAAAAGGTTGCCAAATTGAGTAAAATGTTTGTTCCTTCTTCCTTAAAGAATATTTAATTTTTTCTAATTGTAAATATTGCATTACGTCTCTAAGAAGGTTTTGATGAGTAGGAGGAATTTTATTTTTCCAGTTTAGTAAAATTAGACGTCTAGCTAGCAACATCACAAAGCACAATACATTAATTTGTGAGCTGCTCAAATGTATACCTGTAGGTACAACACCAAATAGTGACATTACTGGATCTGCTGGGAGTCTAACATTAAAAATTGTTGACAAAGTCTCAATTATTTTAGACCAATAGAGGGTAATGTGGGAACAGTTCCAAAATGTGTGTGATAATGAAGCAGGAGCATAGCCACAACGTTCACAAGAGGCGTCCACTCCCGGAAACATCCTGGACAGTTTTTGTTTAGAAAGGTGCAATCGGTGCAGGATTTTAAACTGCAGCAGACCGTGTCTGATACAAACTGAAGAGGAGTGGACCCGCTCTTGAGCTTCGATCCATTGGTCATCTGTGATGTTTATTCCTAAGTCTTCACTCCAAGCATCCTTTATATGGTCAAGTGTAGTTGTACAATCTATCTGTGAAAGGTAATTATATATTCTAGAAATAGATCCTTTTTTGAGTGGGTTGTTCAATAATACCTTATACATAGGACACATTTCAGGCTGATTGGGAAAGGAGGAAAATGTTACTTTAGTAAAGTTGCGAATTTGCAAGTATTTAAAAAAGTCCTTGTTATCAATATTAAATTTATGTATTAATTGTTCAAATGTTGGAAATATTTTGTCAATAAAGAGGTCTATAATTGTGTGCACTCCTTTAAGGTCCCATTGTTGAAATGCTTGACCTGAAAACAGCTTATGTGCTTGATTACCAGTTATTGGTGTAAGGACTGAACATTGATTCCACTGAAAATGTCTTCTAATCTGAGACCAAATTTTTAGTGAGTGAGACACAACCGAATTTTGAGCCTTAAATTTAGAAAGATCAGAGGTTTAATGTATCAGTGATCTCAGTGTATTAGGAGAAAAAGCTTGATTTTCCATCTGTTCCCAATCAGGTTTGAGAGATCCATTCCAAAATGACATACATCGAATATTGCAGGACCAATAATAGAGCCGCAAGTTGGGCAATCCCATTCCTCCCATGGATTTGGGTCTTTGTAAAAAGGATTTTTTAATCCTTGGTGTCTTTTTATTCCAAATAAAGGACGCAATTAAAGAATCTATTTTGGTAAAAAATTTCTTATTAATCAAAATTGGAACACACTGAAATAAAAATAAATATTTCGGCAAAACATTCATTCTGATAATATTAATTCGGCCAGCGAGAGAGATCGGGAGATTAGACCACCTCTCGATCTGTTGCTCCGTTTGTTTATATAGGTTCACAAAGTTTTTGCTGAAGAGGCCAGATATTTCCTGTGTGATATTTATTCAGAGATATTTAAAACAGTCTGAAACAGCGAACGGAAAAGGGGTGAGCATATGTACTTGATCTTTTGCTTTAGAGCTGATAGGAAATAATATGCATTTTGACAGGTTAATTTTATATCCTGATACTTTCCCGAAGTCAGATAGCATGGTCATAACTTTTGGTAGAGTCCGAGATGGATCTGAACTATACAGAAGCAGATCGTCCGCATATAAGGACACTTTATGCTCCCTATCTCCTCTTACAATCCCTTTATAAACCCCCGTAGAGCGCAGCAAAATAGCAAGAGGTTCTATGACCAGTGCGAACAACAAGGGAGACAAAGGGCAGCCTTGTCGTGTTGAACGGTGAAGAAGAAAAGAGCAAGAGTCCATATTATTTGTGTGAACACATGCTTTAGGCTGAGCGTAAAGTAGCTGAATTAAAGAAATGTAGTAGGGGCCAAATCCAAACCTCGACAGGGCCGAGAAGAAAAAATCCCACTCAACCCTGTCGAAGGCCTTCTCGGCATCTAGTGAGACCAATATTTCGGATACTTCTTTATTTGGATTTTGAGTGTAGATAATGTTGAATAGTCGCCTGATGTTAAAAAATAACTGCCTATCTTTAACAAATCCAGTTTGGTCTGGTGACACAACAGTTGGAAGGACCTTTTCCAAACGCATGGCTAAGATCTTTGCCAAAATTTTGTTATCTACATTCAAAAGGCTTATAGGTCTATATGAACCTGGTTCTAGAGGGTCCTTGCCAGATTTATGGATTAAAGTGATGCGTGCATCGTATAATGTTGGAGGTAGAGAATTTATAGTCAATGCTTCATTATAGACACTTAAAAGAAGTGTTGAAATTTGATCTATAAAAGCCTTGTAAAATTCAACACTGTAACCATCAGGGCCAGGGCATTTAGAGTTTTGCATACACTGTATAGCTTGTTTTATTTCTAAGTTTGAAATGGGTTGTTCTAATATTTTTTTGTTTTCTAAACTTATAGTAGGTATCTGAAGGTTATCAAAGAATTGTTCTATTAAATTTGAATCATTATTGGATTCTGAAGAATATAATTTAGAATAGAAATTCTTGAATGTGTCATTTATTACTTTGGGATTGGTTGTTGTCTGACCAGAATCCGTTCGTATCTCTGTAATTAACCTTGACGTTGCTTCTTCTTTAATTTGCTGGGCTAATAGTTTACCTGTTTTTTCCCCATACTCATAATTTTTGTGTCTTAATTGTGTCAAGAATTTAGTCGTTTCTGCTGTGTAAAGTAAATAGAGTTCAGTCTGCAATGACTGCTTTCTTTTATAAAGGTCTGGTGTGGGGGAGTTGGCATAAACTCTGTCAATTTCTTTAAGTTCTTGGGTCATTTTCAACTCCTTTTCCCTTCGCTGCTTATTTTTCAAGCTATTCAAGCAAATAATCTGGCCCCCTCATGTATGCTTTAAATGTTTCCCACAAGGTGGATCTTTTGATCTCTGGATCATCATTTGTGTGCAAAAAAATATCAATTTGTTTTTGCAGTTCTTCTATTACTTTGTCATCTGATAAAAGAGCATTATTAAACCGCCATTTTTTAGTTGTCGGGACATGCCCCATCTCTATGTGGAATGATACTGGACTATGATCAGATAACATAATAGCTTCATAATCACAATGTTTGATGTTTGTTAAATTTGCATAATCAATTAAGAAGAAATCTATTCTAGAAAATGAATGGTGAACCGGAGAGAAATAAGAATATTTCCTTGTTGGGATTTTTATGATTTTTAATCGTAATTTTTATGAAAACCGTAAGTCCAATCAGTTAGAAAAGATATAGCACACCCGGCGAGATCAGTCTGAAGAACTGGGCCGAGTTTGGAGTCTGTAGAGTTAAAGCTCTAGGAGGAGTTAGAGTTGATAATTTTAGTCTCAGAAGAATAATAATAAGTTTAAATAGAATATCAGTAAGTTGGCTTTCTCAAGCCAACTTAATAAATAAAATAATATAAAACCCCTCAGATCTAAACACAATTTCCTCACATGCTCGTTGTCTGCTGTAAGTGTTTTAATCAGCAGAGGCACAAATAGCGCTGTACCAGACGAAAACAACACAGAAATGACCAAAATGTGTTTGGCTGTGTAAACAGAAGGGGACGCGTGAATAACTAGAGACTCGAAGCTGGCTGAGCGTGTGTGAGTGAGTGGTGACGTCATCGCCTGAAGCCGAGCGCAACAGCATTGTTGCCAAGTCCTCTGTTTTCCCGACGGACACCCACCGATACGCGACTGGGCTAGTTTTGGGTACAATTGTGCGTGGTTTGTTGTGAAAACATGGCAACCCTGCTCAACGGTTGCTCAATAAAAAAAATCGCCAAAATCCATTTAAAACCACAAAACATCTATAAAACAGCATATCAAACAAACATAAAGTAAAGCAGTTACTGATGCAGGCAGACAGTCAGTGTGGGGTAAATTAAAAAGAAATGTACCACTGTAAAGGCATTATTAGAGGCATTTCATTAAACGTGTAGTATGGAATTTTTGGTCACCAGGGGTCACTCAATCAAAATAATAACATAAGACGTACTTTGATGACGTCGGGAAAGAGCGTAAGGCTCATGGGAGTTGTTGTTCATTGGAACACACGCTCTCACTCCCTGTCATTCCTCACTCATTCTAACTTAGTATTTTGACAATCACGTCTTTTCGAACGGAGAGATATAGACGGTTTCAACGGCAACAACATAAACAAACGTTACTGCGCATGAGCGCTTTTGTGGACCTAACTTAACTTCCAGTAGACTTCCAAATAGAATCAATAACAACAGCCAAGTCCCTCTAGAGTAGATATTTTTTGATAACAAACAAAATGTTTGCTGCGTGGATCAGGCGGACTTAATGAAAATGCAAATTCATTATAAAAGTGCGAGAAATAGAGGTTTCCCAAGTAACAGCTGTAAACGAAGCAGAGCTGGTACGCTCATACGCTGCTATCAGGCATATAACATGCAAGTCTTCCTTCAGAAATACAGCGATATAAAAACACCTGTGCCTCGCTTTGATATTTAAACATATAAATGTAAGGAATTATTATTATTTAACGTGCAGTACGTAACGTTACTCAATGAAGCCTTTTTGAAAAAAGATCAGTTTTAAAATTGTGGCGAGCAGTGTTCGAACTATACCGTGTCCTTTGGGGGAGCCCACTTCTTTTTTTGGGGGGGGGGGGGGGGGGGTGGAGGTCGTGCACATGCGCATGCCTCAAATAAGGACTTACAACAGCTACAAATGTATGCACTATTATACATTATCGACACGAGTGCCTCAAAAAAGGACATATAATGACTTACAAAGATACATAACAGCTACAATATGCACTATTATACTTTATCGACACAAATTGATAGGTCAGGAAGACAGCCTTGAATGATGTTGCGCTCTCCTCCGTTAATTTAGAATTCACCTCAATTACTTTATTTGCCAGAATCACTTATCAGATTTGCTTAGTCAATGCCACTTCAATGGCCATCTTGTGTGCAATGCTGTCCCTGTATTTATATATAATTTTTCGCGACTGGTTCTGAGCATTAATCATTAATCCACTCCTCAGACAAGTGCGTGCCAGGTACCTTTTCAGACAGAAGAAGGTTTTTTGCGTCCTTACAAGTTGTAACGAGTGGAAAAAAATGTGGCCCCTTTAAGAGCTGCGCGCTCCCTGTAAAACGGTATGCACTCTGTATGATAATGTATACACGCGCGACTCGAATCCCCCATGTATGCGGGTAATCTCTGTTTGGAAATAATTTTGTTTTAATCTTGTTTGTTTTGTTTTGGTTACGCTGTGGACGGTGGAACATGGGACAGACAATTGCCGAGTTCGATTGGAGAAATGAAACGAGTCGTTGTTAAATGTCAATCGCCTCCGTGAGTTTTGTCTGGCCTAATAACTTTGTGAGCTATCCATATTTTTTCCCCCTCCTGACACAACGCGTTACAAAGTGATACACCCCAAGCTTCCATCCTTAACACACAGCCATGTATATTGGCTCTTCCAGTCTCTCCACTGCTGGCTGTTCCAGTTTAACGCGAGAGAGGACTCGAAGCAAGAGGGGTTAGGATCCCAGAGATTACTTTTCTTCAGCTTCATGCGTTTTCACAGTGGGCTTGGCTTGAGGTTTACCAGTGCTTGCAGCAGGTGAATCAGTCGTGCGTTATCACTACACAATTTCTTAATAATACCAAAATTAATTGAACTACCTTGTTTTCTTTTGCCCTGGCTATGATGCTATAACTGCATAATGGAAGGACTTTGCGCACGATAAATGGCCTCCAACGTTTATTTTTTTCTACGAACCTATGACATACTAACATGGAATTTGCTGCGCAGCACCCCCACACCTTGATGCTGTGACGTCTTTAATCTTTATTGAAGTTAATTAGGTTTTAATCGCCGTCATGCATGAATGAATAATATTTTTGCCATCATAATCACATTACAAAACTGAAATTGCACTTAAAAATATTCACATTGTCAGTATTTTTTGAGACCCCCCAAAATTTCAGATTTCTCGTTTTCAGGGGAGCCCATGTCTTATTAAGGGGAGCCGAGCTCCCCCTAGCTCCCCCGTAGTTCGCACTATGGTGGCGAGTCTCCAAGAATAAATAAATGTATGGGAAACACATCCCACAGCACAACCACCTGAGCCCAACTTCAGTCTACTCACCACCTTAACTTTAACTGCGTTTGTAGAAGGCACTGCAGCCAGACCGATATACACAACACAGACCGGAAGTTAACTTAGGTCCAGGCACGTGCGCCCGTTGAAACCGTCTATATGAATTATGAGACCCATATCAAGTCAATATCCCATCTAGCTAGTAGTAATATATGTTAAAAAACGGTCGCCTTTCGTTAATAATTATAATTACGTTATACTATGATATCGAACAAGTTAGAGAACTGCATTTGAAGCTACTTTATTCAGCTAGATCAAATGTATATTTACATGAGAGCTAGTGCGTCTGCGTTTTACACAAGAAATCATCGTTTCACAAAATATACGGATAGATAAAGTTAGCTGAATGGATGCATACCTGTTTATCAGAATGCAAGCGAGTTCGGCATCTCTCTGTAGTTTCAGCTTGTCACGAAGCTCTCTCTATCTTGGAAATGCAACTCCAATATTTACCCGTGTCTTGTTGCTTCTCTTGTCCCAAAACCGTCTCGGGTCATTTATTTCACCCGTGCGTTTGCGCTTCACAGAACGTGCAGGCAAAGCATAATCATGATCCATAACTAAGTTATTGATTGAGGTTTAAACACGAATATAAACAATATAAATATAAAATATAATAGTCTCGATAAAGGCTACTACTTTTTCTTCTTCGTCTCGTCTTTGTTTCTGTTCGCCTTTGTATTTGGCGGTTCCGCAGGAAGTTAGATAAACTAGAGGGGTCAAAGTTTATATGACGCCATAGACGGGTGACAAAACGGAAATAAAGAAACGTGCCATGTCTTCTAATTAAACTATAATTTTCTCCGGATTTGAAAGTTCGTGGAAACTGTCGGGATGATGTAAGTACACAACTAAAATATATATATAACATACATATAGTGATTTCTGCTATTTTTAAAGCAGAAAAATTACATATTGCGCCTTTAAATAACATTTATGTAAGAAAATAATATAACAGGAAAACAGAAACAAAGCACACACAAAAAAATAAAAATAAAAAATGTAACAAATATACAATTGATATAACATGCAAGATTTTCAGTAATGTCTAACAGCAGTATTCAGGTAAATAATAGCCTACAAAAGAAACTAAATGAATGAATGAATGTAAAATCAGCTTCAGACTTGCTGGTGTCACATAACAAAATCAAATGACAAAAGTTGTGCAGCATGTTCTGAAAAAAAAAGGGGGCTGATCTTCTAAATGTTCAATAAAGAAAATCTGCAGGACCGGACAGTTTTAGCAGGGGCTCATAGCCTCGGGCCAGTAGCACCGAGGCCAGAATAGCGCAGGCTTTCCATCGTGGAGCTTGAAGCACCGCTGCATGTCACTAAAACACGCCCTTTACACGCCTCTCAGAACAACGTCATGCAACCTCAAAATTTCACCAACAAAGAGAAGTTATCAGAAAACTAATAAGAAATAAATCACTGGAACATGCGCAATCACAAAACGAACATGATAAAAGCGGCCGTTTGTTTGCATGCTTTGTAATATATTCAAATTCAAAAGCATAGATGTTTTAACTATAGAATAAGTGATACATTGATCATATTGATTTAATTTATCAGGACTCAAAATTAATCACACATAAATACACTTATTTCTATTTTATTTATTTATTTTTAACGCTCATGAAAATAGCCTGCTTATTCAGTCGAGTCTGTTTCTGTTTATTAGCCACAGTAGCCATCATATTTAGAATGAATGATAATATCTCTATTTTTATAAAAGCTCCCGAACAAAAAAACATTATTAGGCTATATTCTTTTATGATAGGCAACGTGAGATAAACTCTCCAGACGAGGCTTGTGACAGATAATATAAGTTACTAAATAAATACACGATTGTGATAGAGAATACGGAGCTGACGTCTGATTTCTTCAAGCGGTCATATTTTACCATGTTTATATGTTTAGTGTGCATATCTTTTTCATCGCTTATAAATATTTCTGCCTTGTATGGTGATTTATAATCTCAAACACTCGCTGCCGACTGAAAGAGAGTTTTGAGCTCGACTTATTTAAAAAAAAAAGTGTTTAATGCTGGTGGAAAAGCTGTTATCTTTCTGAAATGATCCTCAGCGCAGACTCTCTATTTTTATAAAAGCTCCCAAACAAAAATCATTATTATATTTTGATGATGTGCAACGTGGAGCTAAACTCACGAAACGAGACGACAGATAAAATGTTACTCAATAAATACACAATTGTTATAGAGAATAAGAAGTTGACGTCTGATTTATCCAAGGGGTCATATTTACCATGTTTACTATGGTAGAGTTAATGTTTAGCGTGCATATTCTTTTACATCGCTTATAAATATATCTGCCTTGTTTAGTGATTATAATCCACATCGGATCAAGGTATTTCAAACACTCGCTGCTATCTAAGAGTGAGTTTTTAGCTCAACTTATTTTAAAAAGTGTTTAATGCTGGTGTTAAAGCTGTTATCTTTCTGAAATGATCCGCAGTGCAGACTCGCTATTTTTATAAAAGCTCCCGAACAAAAACCATTATTATATTTTGATGATATGCAACGTGGAGCTAAACTCACGAAACGAGACGACAGATAAAATGTTACTTAATAAATACACAATTGTGATAGAGAATAAGAAGCTGACGTCTGATTTATCCAAGCGGTCATATTTACCATGTTTACTAATGTTTAGCGTGCATAGTCTTTTACATCCCTTATAAATATTTCTGCCTTGTTTAGTGATTATAATCCACATCGGATCAAGTTATTTCAAACACTTGCTGCTAACTAAGAGTGAGTTTTGAGCTCAACTTATTTTAAAACGTCTTTAATACTGGTGTTAAAGCTGTAATCTTTCTGAAATGATCCGCGCTGACGCTCTCCGGGCGCTGAGAAACTCCGCCTTTGTTCATAACCCCTCCTCTAGCCCCAGCTGGCCCGCTTTGGCCCAAGGTTTTCGTCGGGCCAAAAAACCCTGGCCGTTGGCCCCGAGGGAGCCCCGGCGAGGCACGATCAAGCCCCGGAAGTGACAGTGGAAACGCGACTGGCCCTGGCACGCACTAGCACGCCCGGTCTTAGCTCGATAGTGGAAACACGGCTAATGTGGTCTGAGAAAGTCAGCTGATCATCAATCATAACTCCAAGGCTTCTAGCTGTTTTTGAAGGAGTTATGGTTGATGTGCCTAACTTGATGGTGAAATTGTGATGGAATAATGGGTTTGCTGGAATCACAAGCAGTTCTGTCTTGGCAAGGTTGAGTTGAAGGTGATGGTCCATCATCCAGGAAGAAATGTCAGTTAGACAAGCTGAGATGCGAATAGCTACCGCCGGATCATCAGGATGGAATGAGAGGTAGAGTTGAGTGTCATCAGCATAGCAGTGGTATGAAAAGCCATGTTTCTGAATGACAGAACCTAATGATGCCATGTAGACAGAGAAGAGAAGTGGTCCAAGAACTGATCCCTGAGGCACCCCAGTAGTTAGATGTTGAGACTTGGACACCTCACCTCTCCAAGATACTTTGAAGGACCTATCTGATAGGTAAGACTCAAACCACTGAAGTATGGATCCTGAGATACCCTTTGCCAGTAGGGTTGACAGGAGGATCTGGTGGTTAACTGTGTCAAAAGCAGGGGACAGATCAAGCAGGATAAGTACTGAAGATTTGGATTCCGCTCTTGCCAGTCTTAGTGCTTCAACAACTGAGAGCAAGGCTGTCTCAGTTGAATGTTCACTTCTGAAGCCAGATTGGTTGCGGTCAAGGAGGTTGTTCTGTGTGAGAAAGGCAGAGACTTGTTTGAACACAGCTTGTTCAAGTGTTTTTGCAATGCAATGAAGAAGGAAAACTGGTTTTTGGTTCTCTAAAAGATATGGGTTGAGGGTGGGTTTCTTAATTAGTTGAGTTGTACGACCCTGCCTAAATAAAGAGGGAAAAACACCAGTGTGGGAAGGGAAATGTTAATGATGTGAGTGAGTGCAGGTACAACTGCAGGAGAAATGGCTTGAAGGAGATGAGATGGAATAGGATCAAGCGGTGAGATTTGTTTGGTGAGATTTGTGGTGTGGAAAATTGTGCACTGATGTTTTTCATTTTAATGATGAAAAACGTGGCAAAGTCGTCAGCTATTAGAGATGAAGCAGGAGGGGGAGGAGGAGGACAAAGAAGTGAGGAAAATGTTTTAAAAAGCATGCAAGAGTTAGACGAATTGTTTATTTGGTTATGGTATTATGTCTTTTAGCAGTGGAGACATTAGCAGAGAAGGAAGAGAGGACTGACTGATACACATTAAGGTCGGTATTTTTGAATTTGCATTACACCCTTTCATCAGCTCTAAGCTTAGAACGGTGTTCGCGTAGAACATCAGATTACCAAGGGGCAGAAGGGGTCATATGGGCTGGCCTGGAAGACAAGGGACAAACAGTGTCTAAACAAGGTGTAAGAGTGGAGCAGAAAGCCTCAGTAGCACTGTAAGCATCAAAAGATGCTAACAGTTTAGGGGAAGGAAGAGAAGATGAAATAATTGCAGATAGCCGGAAGGGTGAGAGTGAGCATAGGTTACGTCGAAAGATGACATGTGGAGGGGTAAGTGATGTGTCAGGGACCATGTTGAGGTTAAGAGTGAGGAGGAAGGGATCTGAGGTGTACAGTGGAGCAGCCAGTACATGATCAGTAGAGCAGTGTCGTGTAAATAAGGTCTAGTTGTTTGCCTGATTTGTGAGTAGCAGTAGTTGACACTCAGTTGAGACCAAAAGAGGCAAGCAGAGTGTGGAAGTCAGCAGAACTTTATCTAGGTGGATGTTGAAATCTCCAAGCATAACTAGGGGAGTACCATCCTCAGAAAAGGTTGAGAGAAACACATCTAATTCATCAAGAAATTTTCAGATTGGTCCCGGGGGTCGATAGACAATGACAAAATGTATTTTAAGAGGGTAGGTAACATATTATGTTAGACCCTATTCAATCTAAGCTCCTAAAAGAGCTGCTTACAGAAGTCATAGATCATCTTCTGACTATTATTAATTCCTCATTGTCATTAGGATATGTCCCCAAAACCTTCAAACTGGCTGTTATTAAGCATTTCTTTAAAAAACACAACTTGGCCCCAAAAAATTAGTTAATTGCATACCGGAGAGCTCGAATCTCCATTTTTTTTTCAAAGATATTAGAAAAGGTAGTATCTTTACAATTATGTTCCTTATTATAGAAAAATGGCATCTGTGAGGATTTCCAGTCAGGATTTAGACCGTATCATAGTACTGAGACTGCTCTCCTTAAAGTTACAAATGATCTTATCATCTGATCGTGGTTGCATCTCTCTATTAGTGCTATTGGATCTTAGCACTGCGTTCGACACCACTGACCACAAAATTATTTTGCACAGACTAGAAAACTTTTTTGCATTAGTGGATGTTCAAATTGTACTTATCTGACCACCATCAATTTCTAGCAGTAAATTAACTTAAAAAACATTGCAAAAATTAGATGTTTTGTTTCCAGTCAAGTCAAGGTACTCGCATTCATGCTTTTATCTCAAATAGGGTGGACTACTATACTGCTCTGCTTTCTCAAAAACTGCAGCTCATACCAAATGCTGCTGGCTTGAACCAAAAAATCGGAGCATATCACACCAATCCTCAGGTCTTTGGTTTCCAGTTACATTCAGGGTTGATTTTAAAGTATAATTACTTGTTTATAAATCATTTAATGGCTTAGGGCCTCACTCCTTTTTGGTTTGTGACGTCACTTCCTGTTTGTTGTTGACGGCTGTACTGCGTTTGAGCTCCGTCACTATATTCTTTTCATTGACTATTTTTAAGTTAAAAATCAATTTTATACATCATCGTTTCTGTTTATATAACGTGTGAATATATCCTCTATTGTATTCTACAACAAAAACAATCAGAGCGCCTCGCTATCACTAGTTTTAATTTGATCTCCCGGGTCCGCTATTAGCTTTTAGCCAGTTAGCATCAGCCAGCGTGGTTGCTGCTAACTGCGCTTACATTGCTAATACTCTATTCACACACATTACCACTGCTGTACTCACTGTTACTTGCTTTAATGGCGGATGAATGTCTCCACTCTGTGCTCGAGCTCTAGGCCGTGGGGAAGCAGATTCGCGACCTGGAACAGAAGCAGGCCCAGCTGAGAGAGCGGAGAGCCGCGCTGGAATCATCCCGGGCTGACGCTCACATGTCCGGGGTAAGTATACAGCGTGCTGTTAACAGTCCCACCACGTCTACTCCGTGTGTTTCCCCGCAAAGGCCAGGTGCACCCAGGACGCGATCTCCCCAATTGTCCTTCACTGCGACGCCGGGACACCACGGACCCTGGGTGCATCCACAGCGGAGGACGAAAACGACTTCTCCCCCTCCTGCCTTCGAGATCTCCATCCAGAACCGCTTCGCTCCCCTCCGCGAGACAGGACGCGACGCTGTGATCATCGGAGACTCCATCGTCCGACACGTAAGTGCTACGTTAGCCGAAGGTAAAGTGCACACTCATTGTTTGCCTGGTGCTCGTGTTCTCGATGTTTCTGCGCAGATACCCGCAATCCTGAAGGCCGACGAGAGCCCCAGAGCGGTCATGCTTCATGCCGGGGTTAACGACACCACGCTGCGGCAGACGGAGACGCTGAAGAGGGACTTCAGCAGCCTGATCGAGACGGTTCGCAGCACGACGCCCGCGGCGATGATCATCATGTCAGGACCACTGCCCACGTATCGACGAGGACACGAAAGGTTCAGTAGACTTGTTGCTTTAAATGAATGGTTGTTGTCATGGTGTAAAGAACAGAAACTGCTATTTGTTAATAACTGGAATCTTTTCTGGGAGCGTCCTAGACTGTTTCGCGCTGATGGATTACACCCCAGCAGAGTCGGAGCGGAGCTTCTCTCTGACAACATCTCCAGGACACTTCGCTCCATGTGACTAGTAAGACAATTCTCAAATAACCATTATGATGAGTTTTGTTCCACCCGCTTAAATGATAAAAGTACTTGCGCTGTAAAAACTATTAAGACTGTGTCTGTTCCCCGAATAGTGAAGTCAAAATATAAATATAATGTAGGATCTAGAAAAAATCTTATCGTAATTAAACCAGAAAAATGTAAAGTAAATGAACAAAAACAATTTTTAAAGTTTGGGCTCATAAATATCACACCAAAAGCAGTTATTGTAAATGAAATGATCACAGATAATAGTTTTGATTTACTCTGCTTGACTGAAACCTGGCTAAAACCAAATGATTCTACTCCACGAAACTACTGTTATAAGCATGAGCCCCGTCAGACTGGTCGTGGCGGGGGTGTTGCAACAATATATAGTGATATTCTCAATGTTACCCAGAAAACACGATACAGGTTTAACTCTTTTGAAATACTTCTGCTAAATGTTACTCTGTCAGACATGCAAAAGAAATCAAATGTATCTCTTGCTCTGGCTACTGTGTATAGTCCACCAGGGCTGTATACAGAATTCCTAAAAGAATTTGCAGAGTTCCTCTCAGACCTTCTAGTTACAGTTGATAAGGCGCTAATCATGGGAGATTTTAATATTCACGTTGATAATGCAAATGATACATTAGGAGTTGCGTTTACTGACCTAATAAACTCCTTTGGAGTCAAGCAAAATGTCACCGGGCCCACTCATCGTTTTAATCATACACTAGACTTAATTATATCGCATGGAATCGATCTTACTGCTATAGATATTGTACCTCAAAGTGATGATATTACAGACCATTTCCTTGTATTGTGCATGCTGCATATCACTGATATTAACTATATGTCTCAGCGTTACCGTCTGGGCAGAACTATTGTTCCAGCCACCAAAGAAAGATTCGCAAATAACCTGCCTGATCTATCTCAACTGCTATTTGTACCCAAAAATACACATGAATTAGACGAAATTACTGACAACATCGGCACTATTTTCTCTAATACATTAGAAGCTGTTGCCCCGATCAAATTGCAAAAGGTTAGAGAAAAACGTACTGTACCATGGTATAACAGTAATACTCACTCTCTCAAGAAAGTAACTCGTAGTTTTGAACGCAAATGGAGAAAAACTAACTTAGAAGTTTTTAGAATTGCATGGAAAAACAGTATGTCCAGCTATAGACAGGCTCTAAAAACTGCTAGGGCAGACCATATACACAAACTCATAGAAAATAACCAAAACAATCCAAGGTTTTTATTTAGCACAGTGGCTAAGTTAACAAATTACCATATGCCACCTGATTCAAATATTCCACCAACGTTAAATAGTAATGACTTTATGAATTTCTTCACTGATAAAATAGATAACATTAGAAATACAATAGCGAATGTAGATTCTACAGCATCTAACACTTCAGTTTCATCCATCGCACCCAAAGATAAACTGCAGTGCATCTCTTCCCAGAACACCTGAGAAGAGATGATGCTGACCCTCAGAGGACCTCAGATGATGCTAACCCTGAATCAACAAACAGAACTAACAATTATTGCTAAATGTGTGACTGAATCATACAATAACTTAATTAATAATATTGATAGTTCATTGTCTAGCTGACTACGTCTTGTATTATTATTATTATTTTAATTTTTTCTAAAATCCTGTCAAATGTGCACAAACTACTAGCTACTACTAAATATTGTAGAAACATAATTTTCTGTAAAGTTGCTTTGTAACGATTTGTTTTGTAAAAAGCGCTATACAAATAAATAAACTTGAACTAACTTGCAGATATGCTCACTGAATATAAGCCTAACGGACCACTCTGCATCAGTCAAAAATACCAAGGGTTCACTTTTTTCGCTTTTAGCTATTATGCCACTTGCAGCTGAAACCAGCTTCCAGGAGAGATCAGATGTGCTAAAACCTTATCCACATTTAAATCTATGCCAAAAATACCTCTGTTTAGCTGTGCGTTTACTGAATGAGTACTGTGTTACGTCCAAACTGAGTGAACTGTATTTTATTCTTAACTGTTTTAAATAAAAACAATTTCTGAATATTATAACTTATATGCAAGGCACTTGAATGAAATGTGCTATGTAAATACACTTGCCTTTCCCAAATTATTGTACAGCTTTTACAATATTTCCTGCTGCAACAGAAATTAAAACTCCTGGAAGCATTATTTTCTTATTGTTCTTGAGCCTCACTGATATAAGATCAAGAGTAAACACCAACCTGTTCATTCTTCGGTGAGTTTCATTCTGCAGGGTTCTGGATCTCTCATGTTCTTTCTGTTCTTCAGTAAACTCTGTCTCTGCATATTTCACATTTTCCTAATGTTCTGATGCTCATCTTGTAGACTGATGAGTTATTTTCCAGCATTTATTGCTGAATTGCAGTGGGAGGAGCTTCACTGAAGGTGTGATTGTTGTGGGTGGAGCTTCACTAAATAATTCTGTGTGGTTGAAGAATAGAAAAAACAGGTACACACACACACACACCATGAACTGGATGCCACTTTGACACGTACCACCTACCTAAGCATTGTTGCAGACCATCTAGGTCTTTTCATGGAAATGGTATTTCCCTGTGGCTGTGGCCTCTTTCACCAGAATAATGCGCCATGGCAAAAAAGCAAAAATTGTTCTGGAATGGTTTGAAGAGCACAACGACATAAGTTTCCCAGATCTTAATTCAATTGAGCATTTGTGGGATGTGCCGAACAA